>NC_135813.1:88859565-89159565 GCF_964213995.1 Mustelus asterias | reverse complement strand
ATTGATCAGCTAGATAGGGCATGGATCAGCGAGATAGTCAATATCTTTTACCAAAGATGGAGGAGTCTAAAACTAGAAGACATAGGTTTAAGGTGACAAGTGAGAGATACAAAAGGGTCCAGAGGGACAATTTTTTCACACAGGGTGGTGAGTGTCCAGAACAAGTTGCCAGAGATAGTAGTAGAGTCGGGTACAATTTTGTCTTTTAAAAAGCATTTAGACAGTTACATGGGTAAGATGGGTAGAGAGGGATATGGGCCAAACGCGGGCAAGTGAGACTAGCTTAGGGGTTAAAAAAAGGGGCAGCATGCATGGACAAGTTGGGCCGAAGGGTATATGACTCTGTACCAAAGTAGTTTGTTAGGTCATTTCAGAGGGCAGATGAAATTCACCCACATAGATGTGGCTCGGGAGTCATATACAGGTCAGACCAGGTAAAGACATTAGATTTCCTTTCCTGAAGGACAGGAGTGAACCAGTTGGATTTTTACAACAAAAATCGTTTTTGGTTGCATGGCACCCTTATGGATTGTTGTTGGTGTTTCTTTTCACACACCGAATGGTGAGAAAGGCAGACTTTCATCTGATTTCACTTTCCTGGAATGTTATGTCGCCAGAGGATTATAGCTTGAGGGACGCCACTCCACACCAAGCATGGCTCTCCAGGCGTCTCTGCCACTCTTACCGCCTGCCATTGTTGTGTTGGAAGGATTTTGCGGGTTGAAACTCAACGTGCTGGCTGTGCTATGAATGCACCTTCCTCGGCCGTCAAATCCTGGAGTGGTAGTTCATAGAAATCATAGAAACCCTACAGTACAGAAAGAGGCCATTCGGCCCATCGAGTCTGCACCGACCACAATCCCACCCAGGCCCTACCCCCATATCTACCCACTAATCCCTCCAACCTACGCATCTCAGGACACTAAGGGCAATTTGTAGCATGGCCAATCAACCTAACCCGCACATCTTTGGACTCTGGGAGGAAACCGGAGCACCCGGAGGAAACCCACGCAGACACGAGGAGAATGTGCAAACTCCACACAGACAGTGACCCAAGCCGGGAATCGAACCCAGGTCCCTGGAGCTGTGAAGCAGCAGTGCTAACCACTGTGCTACCGTGCCGCCCAAAGCTCCTGGCTCAGAGGTAGGCATGTTTATCCACTGCACCACATAACTTCCTACCATTACTGAAACTAGCTTTTAATTCCAGATTTATTTAATTAACTGAAAACTCGTGTTTCCAGATCATTAATCTAGGAAAGAGTCCAACCTGATAACAAGAGCAGCCGATTTAAAAAATTTAGTCAAAAAACGCTGCATATCAAACGCAATGATGCTGTTCGGTTCAAAAGCCAATAATTGTGATAAACTAAAGAGACATATTTCAGCAACATTTTAAATGTTTTTGCAGAAATGTTTGAATGATACTTTCTCACAAGTACAATATTAATAAAAGTTTTTTAAAAACACAATGGAAATCAGGGCGGGCAAGGCTCGCAGAACGGCTTTTTCCGTTGGCCTCGAGCGCGATCTTATGAATCTCGGGCAGGCGTGCCAGTAAAATTTCGGCCAATAAGTCAATTAGTGCAGTCAAAATAGGTTCAATCAATCAGGGACCAGAGCTGCACGAGTGCATAACGAGCCACACTCTGCAGATACCTGGTCTAAGCCACTGGTCCTGTAACTTAATCTCTTTTGTTATTGTTCCTGCTCTTGTTTCTTATGCTCTGGTCGCCACATTATCGGAAGGATGTGATTGCACTGGAGGGAGTGCAGAGGAGATTTACCAGGGCCTGATCGAGGTGTACAAGATTATGAGAGACATGGACAGAGTGGATAAGGAGCAACTATTCCCCTTAGTTGAAGGGTCAGTCACGAGGGGACATATGTTCAAGGTGAGGGGCAGAAGGGTTGTGAGGAAAAACCTTTTTACCCAGAGGGAGTGACGGTCAGGAATGAGATGACTGGGAGGGTGGTGGAAGCGGGATGCCTCACATCCTTTAAAAAGTATCTGGATGAGCACTTGGCACATCATAATATTCAGGGCTACGAGGCAGGTGCTGGTAGATGGGAGTTCAGATGTTTCTAAATGTGTCGGTGCGGATTCGATGGGCTGAAGGGCCTCTTCTGCCTGTCTGATTCTATGATTTTACCATCTGACTCAATGCTCTCCCTAAACTGTAAGTGGGCTTGTTCTGCATCAATATGGAAGTTACCATGCAAGCCACTCAATTTGACCCCTTTAGGATACCTCGCATATAGAACATAGAACATAGAACAGTACAGCACAGTACAGGCCCTTCGGCCCTCGATGTTGTGCCGAGCTTTGTCTGAAACCAAGATCAAGCTATCCCACTCCCTATCATTCTGGTGTGCTCCATGTGCCTATCCAATAATCGCTTGAAAGTTCCTAAAGTGTGCGACTCCACGATCAAATCAGGCAGTCCATTCCACACCTCAACCACTCTCTGAGTAAAGAACCTACCTCGAACATCCCTCCTATATCTCCCACCATGAACCTTATAGTTATGCCCCCTAGTAACAGCTACATTCACCCGAGGAAATAGTCTCTGAACGTCCACTCTATCTATCCCCCTCATCATCTTATAAACCTCTATTAAGTCGCCCCTCATCCTCCTCCGCTCTAAAGAGAAAAGCCCCAGCTCCCTCAACCTTTCCTCATAAGACCTACCCTCCATACCAGGCAGCGTCCTGGTAAATCTCCTCTGCACTCTCTCACTGCTTCCACATCCTTCTTATAGTGAGGTGACCAGAACTGCACACAATATTCCAAATGTGGTCTCACCAAGGTCCTGTACAGTTGCAGCATAACCCCACGGCTCTTAAACTCAAACCCCCTGTTAATAAACACGGCATATGCATAGTGTAAAGACATTTAGAGGGGACATTGGATTATTACTAATAACTATTTCAAATAGAATGCTTGAATTCACTTGGATAACTGAATGGAACAAAGAAAACACACCTTATACTCAAATTGCTACATATTACTGCAAAGATCAACACAAATTAACTTATGTTGTTAATGCTGTAAGAAGCAACAGGGAAAGCCTTAAACATAAAAGAAAGAGATTGTCACAGGGCAATACTTTTCCATACGGATTCTTTTTAATTACCATATTTTCCTGTGTATAAGATGATACTTTTTTCTCCAGAAGCTCAAGCCTCATCTTATACACCCCTTTGACTTATCTACCATCGAAATGGATTTTATACGCTGATGCCTTATAAATAAATCCAAGAAAATCCAGTGCCTCATACCAAAATGCCTCCAGTCAAAATCACATCAATCCTATCTGGCAGTTTCCAAGCTGGAAGTTGTGAAATATGCAGAAGGAAGGGGTGGGAATATGGCTGCTCACAGTAAATACTGAGTCAGCGAACCAGATTTGGATTTATGAAAGAAAAATGTGTTGTATGATTTTCTTTTTTCATTGACAAATGTACTAATAAAAGTGACTTTAACTGAACCCAGGGTTTCCGGCCTGGTCTCATCGCATACACCCCTTCGACTGGTATGTGAACGCAGTTCAGAAAAATCAGTAATCTAATCAATTCGACTTGTACATCACATCGACTTCCACGCCAGAAAATACGGTACGCGTAAATGTTCACACCAGTTCCAGAAACAGCAGGAGGGTCACAAGATAAAAATCTATTCTAAAAGGAACCATACAACTGTTTACAATCACATTCGGGTCAAACAAATTAACTAAGGAACCAGATAAGGCTGCAAATGTGATTTGGCTGTTGGATCACAAGCTGAAAATTAACATTCACTTCAAATCTACCAAGAAGATAATCAACACCTATTTTCTGTGAAATTCCACTCGTGTACGAGGGAGGAGACACCAGAGACGACATGAGGAATAAATATTCAAACAAACCTATAACCTACGTCTGGTTGTGTGACAAGCATACTTATAGAATGGAGAGGTCACTGTACAATATTTGAATTCTAAACAGGAGCATCATCACCACAAGAACTGCATTGTTTGAAGGCAGCTTCTCAGAGTCAAGCAAGAAGAGCAACAAATACAATGTCGTCAGTGCTGTCCACACCTCGTGAACAATTGGAAAATATTTACTCCCCACCCGAATGATTTTGGTATCATAATCCAAATCACTAACAATCAGGGCTTCAGATCAGGTCAAACCTTCTAACTGTTGGGTTGCATGTACCTGTTCAGATTGGCAGGGTTGAGAAATTCAGTTCTGAAGAAACCGCGTCTTTTAGCTGTTGGTTTGCCACTTTTTGGGTTGCACCTTTTAGGTACAGTTCATTTCGACGCTTGCACGCGGGTGCTGCAACAGCTAGGAAGGAGATTTAGTTCAACTATTCAGTTTATAGTCAGTACAACTACAGATTGAGGGGGATAGGGCAGTCAAGAGTAAAGGGGAACAGGTAGGAACGTGCAGTTGCGGTCAAGATCAGGTCAGCCATTAACTTATCGAATGGTGGAGCAGGCTCAAGGGACTGAAAGGCCTACTCCTATCCCTGTGGAGTATTCATGAAATTGATTAACAAGGATGACATGCATCTCGATTATCTGCCAATCTGAATGAATTCACTGGCCTGGAGTGGTTCTCTCTGTTACAACATGATAATCATGGTTGTCCTACTGATCCATGCGTACAAAGGGGAAAAATAAATAAAAGTATATCTTGCAGTTGGTGCCTGAATTCTTTCAATCTCAGTGTGAATGAAATCTTCTCCAACTAAAGGCTGGATTTTACAGATCAATACCAAAACATTCCGTCACACAACATTCTTATTCTTGTACAAATAATTCAAGCTGGCATGAGTTATTTTAAAATAGCATGGAAAAATATCATGGAAAGAATGTCGCGACGAACACTTGAAAATCTTGATTAATTTCCCAAGTTAAAGAAAAACATTTATGGAGATTTGCTTCACTGGACATTTTTTTTCACCCAGTATATCAGCAGATAGTATTCATAAAATAGACTTTATTATTTAAACGAAAAAGGCATAGCATTGTTAAAAGTAGATTAAATCTGTACCTTCTATGCAGATTTTGAGCTAGATGTATATGGAAAAAGGCGTATCTAATAGGCTAGCCCATAACTGGAACAACTGATTTGAACGTTGTTATTGTTACTCACTTATCATTCTCTTGGGATATGTACAGACGATTGGATAGACTGGCCAAGAATGCTTCCACAATTACTGGGTCTGCAACAGAACCCGCTTTCAGGCATCTACACAGCAAAACAAAAACACGGTATGAGCATCACACGTTTTAAAAACTCTAGCCACCAAAATTAACCCTACCACACGGCTAATCTCACAGGCATGAAGAACAGTGAATTTATCCAAATGATCACCCAAGACTCATGTCCATCAGAACTGGGTGCTTCGGAGAGTCACACTGTTGTTTTCTGGAAGAGACATCAAGCAGACGTCTGCCTTCTCACCCCATTGCACCACTCGAAATAGAGCAGGGGAGCTCGCCTCGTGGCCAAAGGTTTACCTAGCAACCAGCATGACTAGAAGAAAAAGGGCAGATTAACTTCACAGTAAGCTCGGTGATGATTAAGGGGCCAAAAGATAAAATGGTGGAACATCTCAGCAGATCTGGCAGTGTCTGTAAGGAGAGAAAAGAGCTGACGTTTCGAGTCCAGATGACCGTTTGTCAAAGCTAAAAGGCACAGAAAGTGGGAGATATTTATACTGCAGGGGGAGGGAATGAAAGATGAGTCATAACCACAAAAACAAGGGGAAAGGCTGCTAATGGCAGTCCGTAGCGAGGATAGAAGGTGTGAGTGGCCAAACGGCAGAGAAGCTGAAATGAGGGGGGGGGGGGGGGGGGGGGGGGGGGGAGGAGGAGGAGGAGGAGGAGGAGGAGGAAGGAATGGGTAGGAGAGAGGTAAAATGGAGAAAATAGGGGAAAGGGGAAGCAAAGGGGGGGAAAAGGTAAGGAAAGGGGGGATAAAATAGGTGGAAATATTGGGAGGGGGAAGAAAAATAAAGAAAGACAATAAAGAAGTAAAAGGTAGAGAACAGTTAAAAATTTGATGAAATTAAAACAAAGAGGTCGAGGTGGGGTAGAACGAATCATCTGAAGTTGTTGAATTCGATGTTGAGGCCGGAAGGCTGTAACGTGCCGAGCCGGAAGATGAGATGCTGTTCCTCTGGTTTGCGTTGAGCTTCACTGGAACATTGCAGCAGGCCAAGGACAAACATGTAGCATGGGAGTAGGATCGTGTGTTAAAATTGCAAGCAACAGGAAGGTCAGGGTCCTGATTGCGCACAGACCGAAGGTGCTCAGTAAAGTGATCACCCAGTCTACGCTTGGTCTCTCCGATATAGAGGAGACCACATTGGGAGCAGCGAATGCAATAGACCAAATTGAAAGAGGTGCAAGTGAAACGCTGTTTAACCTGGAATGAGTGTTTTGGACCTTGAATGGTGAGCATGGAAGAGGTAAAGGGACAGGCATTACACCTTCTGCGATTGCATAGGAAGGTGCCATGGTTGATGGGAGAGGTGATGGGTATAGTGGGGGAGTGGACTAGGTTATCCCGGAGGAAACGGTCTCTGCGGAATGCTGACAGAGGGAGTGATGGGAAGATGTGTTTGGTGGTGGCATCACGCTGGAGTCGGTGAAAATGGCGGAAGATTATGCTTTGCATGTGGAGGCTGGTGGGGTGAAATGTGAGAACAGGGGGGACTCTATCCTTGTTCTGGGAGGGAGGGCAGGGGGTGAGGGTTGTGGCACGGGAGATGGACCACACGCTGTTGAGGGCCCTGTTGACAACTGTAGGTGAGAAACCACGGTTCAGGAAGAAGGTGCACATATTAGAAGCACCACTTTGGAAAGTGGCATCATCGGAACAAATATGATGGAGGCAAAGGAGCTGAGAGAAAGGGATGGAGTCCTTACAGGATGTAGGGTGCGAAGAGCTGAAGTCCAGATAGCTGTGGGAGTCAGTGGGCTTGTAATGGATATTGGTATCTAGTTCATTGTTGATTATGGGGCCTTGTGTGAAGATTAGCTGCTGAAAAACTTTCCATTTGAACATTGATTAACATTTTTGCTGGCTGTGAAATACTTCAGGATGTTTCTATGGTTGTAATAGAATCCCTACAGTACAGAATTACAGCTGTAATAGAATCCCTACAGTACAGAATTTGGCCCATCGAGTGTGCACCGACTCTCTGACAAAGTATCTTATCCTTCCCCTCTCCCCAGCCCTATCCCTGAACCCCACACATTTACCATGGCTAATCCATCTAACCTAATCATTTTTGGACAGTAAGGGACAATTTCTTTTGACTATGGCCAATCCACCTAATCTGCAGATCTTTGGACTGTGGGAAGAAACCAAATCACCCACAGGAAACCCACCCAGGCACAGGGATAATGTGCAAACTCCACACAGAGCATGTTAAATGCACTGTATAAATGCAAAGAAAATGGCTGTTGTGCTTGCCCATATAACAATGACCATGTTTCAAATATAAATCCCTGATTGTAATGCATTTTGGAATGTCTAATGGATAGAACAGGTGAATAGAATCATAGAATCCCTGCAGTGCAGAAGGAGGCCATTCGGCCCATCGAGTTTCCACCGACAACAATCCTACCCAGGTCCTATCCTTGTAACCCCACATAATCCCCCTGACACTAATGGGAAATCCCACTCAGACCTGTTCCCAATAACCCCAAGTATCTGCCCCGCTAATCCCCCTAACCTACACATCTTGGGACACTAAAGGGAAATTTAGCATGCCCAATCCACCTAACCCGCACATCTTTGGACTGTGGGAGGAAACCCACGCAGACACGGGGAGAATGTGCAAACTCCACACAGACAGTCACCCAAGGCCAGAATTGAACCCGGGTCCCTGACGTTGTGAGGATGTTCTTTATTTATTTATACAGCAATGCCCCAGCATGATGGCTTCAGCTTTTCTTACCTGCAAATGTTGTCGATAGCAATGTCCCTCAGCTGTTCATACATGGATGGCTGGTTTTTCTTCGAGGATAGCACAGTTGCCTCTGAATGCTCATTTGTTACGCTTATTTTAATATCAGTACCGCCTTTAAAAAAAAAACAAAATTGCATTGTTATGGGAATATTAATGGTTTATAAAAGTCTCCTAGGAAACTACAAATGAGGCCACATATGTGGTTTAGCAAAACTTTTCTCCCCGTTATTACCTCCACCACGAAAGAGAGGCAGAGGTAAATCTTTTGCCCCCCTCCCGTTATATTAACAGGCAACAAAATGCTTCAAAAACTAACAGACGACACCAACAGAATTTGGTAGATAGATAGGATATGGTCCAAGGAAGAACTAACATCCACAAAGATGCAGATGCACTCTTTATGATTTATCTTGGAGGAATCGTGCTCTAATTGAAGCAGATTTGGATCCTGGATTTTTAAACGATCCGTTAACACTAGGAAATAGGACAATTTGACTTGTTTTTAGAACGTTCTGGGGTGTTTGATTTAGAATGCTGCTCATTGTTTTAGAATGTTGTGGATTATCTCGGCCGCCACCTGGAATTTGTCACAGCTGTCAAAACGAGAGCAGAGTTTTCAGAGCAGGTTCTTGGTTGTGAATTGGCCTGAAGTTTCTTCCATGAGGCGGAAGCTTTAAGAAGAAAAATTCTCAGTATTTTCGTTACAGGACGGAGGTCTTGAGGTGCAGTGGTAGCCTCCTAACTCTGGGCCAGAAACTCTGGATTGAAGTCGCACTTCAGGACTTGATGGCCACAGAAGGTGCATTTGTAATGTGCCAAACAGGCTGACCATCAGCCTGTAAATCCTTTCAATATGTCTGATGGCAGGTAGTAAGAGGAGGGTTTCCTGGCCTGGTCAGCCTTCCTACGGACGGTAATGGCAAACCAATACAGTACTTTGCCAAGCACAATCATGGACCAATCTAATGGTCACCAATGCCCTCTTAGGGCATGGTACCTGAAGGGGGAATTACTGAACATCAACCAGGCAGGGAAAAGCTACAAGGAAGAGCTGCGTAATTGTGGAGTTAACACAGCATGGTATGTACTCAACTGAGTGTCTTCTTCATTTGCAGTAATTCTGTATTCTTGCAACAAAAATTCGCTTACATTGTCATCTTAAATTACAGACTATAACAAAATGAGGAAGCTGTTGCAGCAATTTCACCACTGTGTACTGTACATGCTTAGAATGTTCTAGGCTGGTCCTTCTCCTCTGTGCCTTTGCCAATAAAAATCGTGGTTAGGTTCATTGACCCGAACAGGCGCTGAACTGTGGCGACTAGGGGAATTTCACAGTAACTTCATCGCAGTGTTAATGTAAGCCTTACTTGTGACACCAATAAATAAACTTCAATTTCCTTGTTGCAAAAATTCCTCAGAATGTGTTTTTTGGGCCACAATGTTTTTTTTAAAAACGAAGACCATTACAGCATTTCACAAATTTGCAACTGACTATAGCTGCACTATGAGTTAAGCATCCAGTTACCTGAATTGTACTGACTGTGGTATTTGTACACCTTGACAAGTACTGGCGAAGGGATCACCAAAAAATCCCTGAGCGATGTTGTGACAGAATGAACTGCGACAGGGAATCGCTCACACAAATGTCCCAGACCCTGGTTGGATAAAAGAAAATATTTTGAAATGAAAAGGGCAAGCAACGCCCAAAATTGGGTGATTGATACCAGCAAGCAAATTAATTGCAAAGGAAAAGAAAACCACTTTTTAAAAAAATGGATTGACAATCAAGCTTTTGCATTTAGAATCAATATAATGGTAGGTTGAAACCACTTCCCTCAAAAATGGTTGCACCCTGTTAAAGATAAGCGGTTCTGACACTAATCTGAGCATCAATTCATGAAACATGTTAAAACAGCAGAAATGTTGTTTTGTGCAATCACTTTGGCAGTTCCTCGGCACATTGAGTAATATCTCCTATAGTAAAGGTCTTGCAGCTACACACACTTCCTTTCCAGAGACATTTACTTCCTCCTGCTGTTGTACTTGCACATCCATATTTTCCAGTGTACAGCACTAACCAAACAACAAAAGTTCCCGTGGTTGATTCATGGTTGGTTGAGTTTAACTGATCCTAGTCTGGACAGAAAGTGAAACACTGCAATTGGTCCCTGGGCTGAAGAGGAGAAACAATAGACAGGGTCTCAACTGTCGAACGGAATAGTGAAGTATTTGTCAAATTTTACACTGGATAAAAGAAAATTCAGATGCTGGATTCTGAAACCAAAAGAGAAAATGCTGGAAAATCTCAGCAGGTCTGGCAGCATCGGTAAGGAGAGAAAAGAGTTGACGTTTCGAGTCCAGATACTTTGGCAAAGGGTCATCTGGACTCGAAACGTCAGCTCTTTTCTCTCCTTACAGATGCTGCCAGACCTGCTGAAATTTTCTCTTTTGGTCAATTTTACCCTCCCTTCCTAACAGCACTGTGGGTGTACCTATAGCACAGGGACTGCAGCAGTTCAAGACGGCGGCACACCACCACTTTCCCAAGGGCATTCAGGCCAGCAGCCAGTGAAGCCTACATCCCTTGAATGAATTAAACAAAAACAATACACACAACAAAACCTCCCGTTGACCTGTAGAGGAGGCAGATTTGGAGCATCACATTGTAATGAAAAACGCTCTATGCCACCCTTGGTTGGAAATAGGATGACAGACAAGCAGTAGGAAAGGCAAAAAAACTGTGTTCTCTTTCTTATCCTCAAAACTTCCCAAAGCGTATTAGATTTTTAATTTCTTTGGAAATGAGAACAAACAAAGAACATAACATAAGAACAGAAGAACTAGGAGCAGGAGTAGGCCATCTGGCCCCTCGAGCCTGCTCCGCCATTCAATAAGATCATGGCTGATCTTTTCGTGGACTCAGCTCCACTTACCCACCCGCTCACCATAACCCTTAATTCCTTTACTGTTCAAAAGTTTATCTATCCTTGCCTTAAAAACATTCAATGAAGTAGCCTCAACTGCTTCACTGGACAGGGAATTCCACAGATTCACAACCCTTTGTGTGAAGAAGTTCCTCCTCAACTCAGTCCTAAATCTGCTCCCCCTTATTTTGAGGCTATGTCCCCTAGTTCTACTTTCACCCGCCAGTGGAAACAACCTCCCTGCTTCTATCTTATCTATTCCCTTCGTAATCTTATATGTTTCTTTAAGAACAAAGTACAGCACAGGAACAGGCCCTTCAGCCCTCCAAGCCCTTGCGGATCATGATGCCCTAACTGATGCAATTAGTGTTGTTTTTGTTGGGAAATTCAGCAGTCAGTTGGTACATTCGGATCCCACAGGTAAGTGACCAGTTATCTGTTTCTACATTGAGGATTGAATGTTGGTCAAGATACCAGAAGGACACCTTCTTTTTCTTAGGAGAATGCGACAGGACTTTTTACACCCATGATAACAGGCAACGGTTTAACATTTCCTCCAAAAGATGACTCTTCTAACGGTCACCTCTCTCTCATTAATGCAGTGTCAGCCTAGATTAGGTGATCAAATCCTTGCCATAGAGCTTGAACCCACCACCCTTCAATGTCAATGCAAGGGTGCCACCAAACAAGCCTGACACTTTGTAGAAACCACGGGGAATAATATCATGGGCGGCACAGTGGCTAGCACTGCTGCCTCACAGCGCCAGGGACCCAGGTTCAATTCCCAGGTTTGGGTCACTGTCTGTGCAGAGTCTGCATGTTCTCCCCATGTCTGCGTGGGTTTCCTCTGGGTGCTCCAGTTTCCTCCCACAGTCCGAAAGACATGCTGGTTAGGTGCATTGGCCATGCTAAATTCTCTCTCAGTGTACCCGAACATGCGCCCGAGTGTGGCAACTAGAGGATTTTCACAGTAACTTAATTGCAGAGTTAGCGCAAGTCTACTTGTGACAATAATAAATAAACTTAAACATCATTCCTTCATATTCATTATCTAAATATACCTGCAAACAACAAATCAGCAGGGGCATGTGCGACAGAATTATTTTGCTGGAAGTCTTCGACTGCAGCTTCTCCGAAAGTTTTGAGCAAAGATTTTCAGCACCTTCATTAAAAGAATGCCACAAGTTAAACCTCTGAAAAAACAGAACTTACTCTTCTGTAACCATAAATGTAGGCTGTACTTCATGTTACCATCATCCGTTATACTCATTACTCTGAAGTATTAGTGTATCCATAAAATGCATTGAAAAATCATTATCATTAAAAGACCAATAAGTAAACAACTTATTGTATATGTTCACATATATTCCTGTTAAAGCTGTGGATTAGAGTAAATTGTGGGGGCTGGGGGATGGGTATCAGAACCGGAGACTCCATGCCTCATTGTCAGGGCCCCTGCCAGCAAGTGTGGGGTCAGGATCTCCATCTGGCCCTGGTGTTGAAGTCCTGAAGTCTGAATGAATATCCAGTGTCGGGAAACACAGGTGCTAAAGCAGCCAAATCGGTGAAGGGAATGAAGAGTCACCTTCATGGAAACGTATCTTAGTAAAGGGAGTCCTTTAAGGGGACTAAGTTACTGGTATATTAAAAAAAAGGACCCATAAAAATGTTTAGCCTTCTTTGGCCACAACACAAAACTTGGCCAATATTTTCAACTTCATTTGAGCCACTCAAAAGAAAAAAAGTACTGTACAGCAAATCATAGGATCCCGACAGTGCAGAAGGAGGCCATTCGAGTCTGCACCGACAACAATCCCACCCAGGCCCTTTCCCCACATATTTACTCCGCTAATCCCTCTAATCTACGCATCTCGGGACCTAAGGGACAATTTAGCATGGCCATCTTTGGACTGTGGGAGGAAACCGGAGCACCTGGAGGAAACCCATGCAGACACAGGGAGAATGTGCAAACTCCACACAGACAGTGACCCAAGGCCAGAATCGAACCCGGGTCCTGAGCGCTGTGAGACAGCAGTGCTAACCACTGTGCCACCCAAATAAAGAGAAAGTATGAGATTTCTGAATTCCTTCAAATATTCACTACCTTGTTCGTCTTTGACGGCCCACACCATTAAATCCACACACGCCGCATTTGCTTGACACCTGAGTTTCAGAGGGTTAAACTCATGATGGATATAGTCCATATCGTGCAGGATCTTCTGCAGTTCTGACTGGCTGCTGTTAAACTGCTCGAGCACAAAATCGTGAACCTCCTTCACAAACGCCGTCTGGAGATCTGTGAGGGCCAAAGTAATGAATGCTGAAAGTACAGCAAGGAAAGCGATTTCGGCAACTGAACTTAACCGAGCTCTCAAAAACACCGATTCATCCGTTTACAGTATCACTCTGTTGTCAGGCAGGAACGTACAAATGGCACTGATACCCCGTGTGGGTTGCTTAGAACATATGCAGAGTCACAACTTATATTTTCCAGAATCTTTACGGTGCAAAAGGAGGCCACTCGGCCCATCGAGTCTACACCAACTCTCTGACAGAGCATCTTACCCAGGCCCCATCCCCATAACTCCACATATTTACCCCGCTAATTCCCCTAACCTACACATCTTGGGACAATAAGGGGCAATGTAGCATGGCCAATCCACCTAACCTGAACATCTTTGGACTGCAGGAAGAAACCTGAGCACCCGGAGGAAACCCACACAGACACAGAGGATAACTTGCAAACTCCACACAGTCACCTAAGGCCGGAATTGAACCAGGGTCCCTGACGCTGTGAGGCAGCAGTGCTAACCACTGTGCCACCGTGCCGCCCCACCTGTGGAAGAAATATTTTTTGCTGACATTCCTTTAACGCTGGATGGAAATGGTGACCTGCCTCTAAGTCTACGCCCTTGACCTTAACCTCTCCTTAACCTCAGGTGGGATCCAATCAGCCCATTCACTGGAGTGAAGCAAATTCCCCCATATAATGGAATAAAACAAGATACCAGAGCAAGTATTGAACAGAAGTTGCAGGAAGATGCCTGCACACTCATTCATGTCAGTATTCCAAGGGCATTCAATTCCTAGGTTTTAAACAATTTAATAAATAATACTACTGCCGACAGCTTACCTTTCATGTGATACAAAGTGTCTCTCAGCATCTTAAACACCACCACGTAAAGAGGATCACTGAAGTTTCGATAGTACAGATCCAAATTAGCGTTTGCCTAAATAGCAAGACAGATCTAACAATTATTGTGACGCTCATTTCAGAAAATCAAGCATGTTTTGACTCTATTCAGATAAAACCCTTGGAAATCAGTGTTTCCAACTCAGCTTCTTTCCACAAAATAGCCAACGACAGAGCTTACATCCTCAGATAGGCTGTAGATCCTGCGCATTATCCGACCATAGAGATCTGCGACATTTCTACACTTAGGATCTTGACAGAACAAGTGAAGGCTATTTGCCCATGACACCGGCTCTTTGAAAGACCTATCCAGTGAGTCCCAAATCCGCAGTTTCTCCATGGCCTTGCAATCCATTCCTTTTCAAGTAGAGATCGGACTTCCTTTTGAAAGTTAGCGTGTGATCCGTTTTCAGATCCCCTTTCAGAAAGTAAACTCCAGGTCATAGAATCCCTACAGTGCAGGAGGACGACATTCGGCCCATCGAGTCTGCACCGACTCTCTGACAGAGCATCTTACTCGTACCACCCCCCCGCCCCCCCCCCCCCCCCACTCCCCTCCCAACCCCACATATTTACACCACTAATCCCCCTAACCAACACATCTCTGGATGCTAAAGGGCAATTTTGCAGTCCACCTAACCTGCACATCTTTGGAGTGTGGTAGGAAATATTAACCATTTCTGGGGAACAGAGGATTTCCAATTCGAGCAAGCATTCCCAGATCTGATAACAGCCACAGCCATAATACTGTGCAATTCTAAAAAGGAGCACAATGGGCTTTCTTCCCTGAGACCTTTTATGCCTTGTCGTTGTAGTTCAGGTGCTGTGACTGGGATAGTGTCTCACTGCTACTTACCTATAACTGCAACTGGAACAGGCAGCAATGGTAATAAGACCATAAGACATAGGAGCAGAATTAGGCCACTTGGCCCATCGAGTCTGCTCCGCCATTCAATCGTGGCTGATATTTTCTCATCCCCATTCTCCTGCCTTTCCCCCATAACCCCTGATCCCCTTATTAATCAAGACCCTATCTATCTCTGTCTTAAAGACACTCAATGACCTGACCTCCACAGCCTTCTACGGCAAAGAGTTCCACAGATTCACTACTTTCTGGCTGAAGAAATTACTCCTCATCTCTGTTTAAAAGAATCGTCCCTTTAGTCTGAGGTTGTGCCCTCTAGTTCTAGTTTTTCCTACCAGTGGAAACATCCTCTCCACGTCCACTCTATCCAGGCCTCGCAGTATCCTGTAAGTTTTAATAAAATCCCCCTCATCCTTCTAAATTCCAAAGAGTACAGACCCAGAGTCCTCAACTGTTACTCATTCGACAAGTTCTTCATTCCAGCGATCAATCTTGTGAACCTTCTCTGGACCCTTTCCAACACATCCTTCCTTAGACACGGGGCCCAAATACTCCAGATGGGGTCTGACCAGAGTCATATACATCCCTGCTATTGTATTCTAGGCCTCTCGACATGAATATTAACATTGCATTTGCCTTCCTAACTGCTGATAATGAACTACCGGCACAGAGCAAACGCCAGCAACGACATCCAAAACACACAAAAATCCCACAGTGAACAAACTGATCTGCCTCCATCTTGTTCAGCTGACAAATCATGGAGCAGATGCTGAAAACATGTTTTAAGCACTTGATATGACTTTCTTGATCGATAACATGTATAATGATGATATCTGCACAGTCTCCACCTCCTCTGTACCCCTGGCAGCCACAAGCAGAATACAGATGAGTCTATGGCAGAAACTGTGCTCCTTTTCCGAACAGTTCTCTGAAATGCACCAGTGTGATTGTTCCTTTAATTCCAGCCATCCAGTGAGCCCCTTTTGTGAAGACTAATCTCAGGCTGGATTTTGAGCCACTGATCTTGGAGCAGCCTGAAAACTGGTACTTTGTGTCAATGGGGAAACTGGATGATGACTTGAACATCGAACTGGAGTTTGTCCCTTCATTCTGGTTTGGATTTGAACCCACTTGCTAGGAATGAGATGAGAGTGAGTAATCCACTGTGTTGTCTGGGCCCCGTCCCAATCATTTCATTTTAGACCATTTTAATCTGGATTAATAAAGCAGCAGCAAACAGTGTAATTCCAAAGCAAGGAGTGATTCTTCACCTCAGTAACCTCTGCCAATGTTGCATCCAGTGTTTTCAAGACTGACTCAGCTACGATCCGTTTAACCTAAGGGGAGAAACGGAAACATTTTTCAGTCATATAATGAATCAGGCAACCCAAAGAAGAGAACTCTAACAAGCTGGGGTTACACAGTCACCTGTGGAGGACACCATTGTCCGCTATTAGAAAAACTGAAATCCAGTATTTAAGGTCCGGGACAAGCTCATCTCAATCTTGCCCATCAAGAAAACCAAAATGAAAATGGGAAGATAGAATTAAAGGACTTCTGAAACTATTCTGTGCTCCTAATAACCACAGGATTAACTGTATAATACTTTTTCCAACATAATTCACAAATACTGAACCTTGATGAGCGGATACAGGATCCTGGTTTAATATTTACAGAAATGTAGGCTGGAATTTTACCATCCCGCCCGCAGGGGAATCGTAGTGGGTGAGGGATGGACCATGGAAAGGTCAACTGACCTCGGGCGGGATTTTACGGTTTCGGGCAAGGGAGGCCATAAAATCCTGCCGTAAACTTTAGAGTCCCCCTTTTTCTTAATCGCTTGTTAAATCAAGACCTCTCCTGAACCAGGGTGGCACAGTGGTTAGCACTGCTGCCTCACAGCTCCAGGGACTGGGGTTCGATTCCCGACTTGGGTCACTGTCTGTGGAGTTTGCACATTCTCTCCGTGGGTTTACTCCGGGTGCCCCGGTTTCCTCTCACAGTCCAAAGATATGCGTGTCAGGTTGATTGGCCATGTTAAATTGACCCTTAGTGTCAGGGGATCAGCAGGGTAAATACATGGGGTTACGGGGATAGGGCCTGGGTGGGATTGTTGTCGGTGCAGACTCGATGGGCCGAATGGCCTCCTTCTGCACTGTAGGGATTCTATAATTCTATGATCCTGTGCTTGAAGTGAACAGCTATCGCAAGTGGACAGATTGAACAAAAAGCAGATGAAGCAGTGTTAGAAGTCAGGAGATAATTTGGCTTGGGTATGCAAACATAATCCATCCCCATTTCAAAGTCATAAATCCTGTACTTGCATTTATAAATTCTTACCCTCATATTCCTACAAGAAATTTGTCACATTGCAATTACTAACGCTGATGCTCCAGCTACCTATGGGCACTTACAGCATTGCATGCGTACGTAGGTCAGGAATTTATAATGGAAAGTTTAACAGCAAATGTACACAAAGATAAGTTTTCACAATATATTATAATGAATGCAGCTGAGGTGTGCGCGTTCGTACAGCTCAAAAACACTTGAGTTATTATTTCTTACACAAAGTTTAAAGTTTTTTCAAAGTCTAAAGTTGATTTATTAGTGTCAGAAGCAGGCATAGATTAACAATGCAATGAAGTTACTGTGAAAATCCCCTAGTCGCCACACTCCGGCGCCTGTTCAGGTACACTGAGGGAGAATTTAACATGGCCGATGCAGCTAACCAACACGGTTTTCGGACTATGGGAGGAAACCGGAGCACCCGGAGGAAACCCACGCAGACACGGGGAGAGCGTGCAGACTCCGCACAGACAACAACCCAAGCCAGAATTGAACCCGGGTCCCTGGCACTGTGAGGCAGCAGTGCTAACCCACTGTGCCACCGACACCAATATTTCACAACCAGAAAAAGATAAGGGAGCAGACAGCACACTATTAAGTGGGAGGGATACGTGAAAGTTTGATCAAAGATTGGGTTTCAAGAACATACATACCATTTGAAGTAGCTGGCGGAGGTATTCTAGTGGAATATGAAACTCTTTTGTACTGCAGCCAGTAAACAGTGGAGAGACCGAGAAACTCGAGCTAATGGTGGAGAAGTAATAATGAGGATCCACAGCACTGCCGTCGGGGAGGTAAGAACCTATAGCACAGGAAGCCAAAACTCAGGAGTACTCACATTAGAACATAACCCAACTTCTTCCAAGAACAATAAAAATACAGCACAGGAAGAGGCATCTCTGCTGGTCCTTTGTTAATTAGAATTAACCCCCCTCCCACATCCCTCACCCCCCAAAACACAGGAAACAAACATCAGACATTCGTCTATTTGTCTAACATGAAAATTTGTGTTGACGTTCCTCGATTAACTAGATGCGTTTTGAAATATTCAGTCATTCTATTTTGATATAAACTGACTGTATGCGTTCTCGTTCATTGTACAACATAAGTCAGCGCATTTTAGACAGCTACGGTTTTGTTAAATATGAAACCACTGATGCATTCTTTGCAACATTAAAGATGCAGCACCTTACCTTCGAAATAGTGCAAATTGGTTGCTCCAGGTGAACTAGGAGCGGCAGTAGAGCGTTCAGGGCTTGCCTGCAGTTATATAAAAAGTAAGAATGACAATATGCAAAAAAAACCTCCAAAGTGAATTGAAGCAACTACATCAAAAACATGGTAACAGCAGCTGATTCAGCACATACAGGGTATTAAACTTAAGGGATAAAAGTGAATGCTTTAGGATGAATCAGTGCACATCCTAATGGAGTCAGCACTGAAATTATTTCTTATATTTCCCAATATAAATGCTAATTTATCAGTATTTTTACTTTCTTCTAAAATACAGAAGTTTCTTTTGCAGAAAACAGTAAAGAAAACTTAAAATTTACTTTTGTAACTAAATTTTTGAAGTTTGCGATAAGACCACTCCACTTAAATTTAATTGTGACAAGAGAGAAGGGCGGCATGGTGGCACAGTGGTTAGCACTGTTGCCTCACAGCGCCAGGGACCCGGGTTCGATTCCCGGCTTGGGTCACTGCCTGTGCAGAGTCTGCATGTTCTCCCCGTGTCTGCGTGGGTTTCCTCCAGGTGCTCCAGTTTCCTCCCACAGTCCAAAGGTGTGCGGGTTAGGTGGATTGGCCATGCTAAATTGACCCTCGTGTCAGGGGAATGAGCTAGGGTAAATGCATGGGGTTATGGGGATAGGGCCTGGGTTATGGGGATAGGTGGATTAGCTGTGCTAAATTCTTCCTCAGTGTACCCGAACAGGCGCCGGAGTGTGGCGACTAGGGAATTTTCACAGCAACTTCATTGCAGTGTTAATGTAAACCTACTTGTGACTAATAAAAATAAACTTTAAACATTAAAAAAAAGAAGACATCTTTTAGAAACTTAATGCACATCGCGAACACTAAAATTGAATTTTGTCTTTAACCTGGGAGACGTTGGTTACACTGCTGGCTTTATGCCGTAAGCTGTCACATGACTGGCAGGCCGTCAGAAGGGAGCTGGGCAGGATTGATCGAAAATCATTGAAGGAGCGCCGCCTCAGTCCATCCATCTCATGAGGAGCTTTGAGTGATTGTGGGGTTATTTTGGGAAACAGCTTTGAAAGAAGAGATTCGTCCGTGTTACTGTAACGTCCAAACGCTCTGCCAATCCCAATCAAGCAAGGCACGGCGTATCTGCACAGGGTTTCTGCAAAGAGGCAAAACTTGCTATTAATAAAGAGCAAGCCAACAGAATACTGAGACTGAACTTGATATTTACAGTTAGAAGTCTCACAACACCAGGTTACAGTCCAACAAGTTTATTTGGTATCACGAGCTTTCGGAGCGCTGCTCCTTCATCAGATGAGTGGAGAGGTAGGTTTCGCAAACACGGCATGTATAGACAAAGACTCAATTGCAAGATGATGGTTGGAATGCGAGTCTTTACAGGTAATCAAATCTTTACAGGTACAGACAGTGCGAGTGGAGGCTACATGTGGTGGGGGTTACATGTAGTCACACTGTGTGTAACCCCCACCATTTGGCCTGGGCTCACAACATCCTACTAACTGTCCTGGCTTGAGACAATTCACATCTCTTTAACCTGTGATTATCCCTCTCTCCACTCGCATTGTCTGTACCTGTAAAGACTTGATTACCTGTAAAGACTCGAATTCCAACCATTATCTTGCAATTGAGTCTTTGTCTATATATGCCGTGTTTGTGACACCTACCTCTCCACTCACCTGATGCAGAAGCAGCGTTCTGAAAGCTCGTGATACCAAATAAACCTGCTGGACTTTAACCTGGTGTTGTGAAACTTTGTACTGTGCTTGCCCCAGTCCAATGCTGACATTTCCACATCACTGATATTTACAATTAGTATTTTAGCAATAGCTCAATAAAAATATAGATATTTTAGTAAAGTCCTGTTATATTATCTCCAACATGTGGAAACTGAAAGTGGTGGATGCGATACAAATCTAGAACTTCTTAGGGTTTTGACCTCTGAAATTCTGCTCCTCAGTAAACGTGCCCACAGCTAAGATGCAGCAAATTGGAGCAGGAATCAAACAACAGCATCTGACCTTTTAACCGAGATATCCGTGACCCACAAGCAATAACCGTGATCTGAACACTGAAACAGTTTGCAGTTTATCAGTAACTCTTCCCTCTAATCTACCATTTCAAACCACTTACTATTTCCCTTACCACGATACCACCAGCATAATTAAGGACCTCACGCACCCCAGACATTCTCTCTTCCACCTTCTTCCGTCGGGAAAAAGACACAAGAGTCGGAGGTCACGTACCAACTGATTCAAGAACAGCTTCTTCCCTGCTACCATCAAACATTTGAATGGACCTACCTCGCATTAAGTTGATCTTTCTCTACACCTTAGCCATGACTGTAACACTACACTCTGCACTCTCTCCTTTCCTTCTCTATGAACGATATGCTTTGTATAGCATGCAGGAAACAATGCTTTTCACTCTATACTAATACATGTGACAATAATAAATCAAATTAAATCAAACAATTCTGGGAGTAAATATCCCTGCATCCATTTTTCAAACAGAAAATCTGCTCAGGCTTCTAGATGCATTAATGGTAATGTTTGATATTCCATCACCTCTTATTAAAAATATCTAAATGTATTTTTTTACCCCCTTAACTGGGACACTGTCATTGAATCGTACATCTGACATCTTTCCTGAATCCAAGTTTACATTAGAAGTTCACTACTTCATGATATCAAGGCTTAGTAATTTCCTCACAAGTGTCTCAACCAGCATCTTGCAAGTCTGGTGTTTCAGGGCATTCTATCAATACCTTTATCCTGAGTCTGAGGTGCCAAACACATTCCCAGCAGCACTTCCATGACATCCAGTATTGCCTCCAGAACCTGTGAAATAAATCAAAAATGACAAAACTCATTGTATAGTTCATCAGATATAGGAGCAGAATTAGGCCATTCAGCCCATCGAGTCCGCTCCGCCATTCGATCATCCCCATTTTCCTGCCTTCTCCCCATAACCCTTCAACCCATTACCAATTAAAAATCTGTCTAACTCCTCCTTAAATTTACTCACTGTCCCAGCATCCACCGCACTTTGGGGTAGCGAATTCCACAGATTCACAACCCTTTGGGAGAAGTAGTTTCTCCTCAACTCTGTTTTAAATTTGCTGCCCCTTATCCTAAGACTATGACCTCTCGTCCTAGAATGCCCCACCAGCGGAAGCATTCGCTCCACGTCTACTTTATCCATATCTTTTATCATCTTGTATACCTCAATTTGATCTCCCCTCATCCTTCTAAATTCCATACAGTATCGTCCTAAACTGTTCAATCACTCTTCATACAACAAACCCTTCACCTCTGGAATCAGTCTAGTGAACCTCCTCTGAACTGCCTCCAATGCCACTACATCTTCCCCAAATAAGGGGACCAAAACTGTGCACAATACTCCAGGTGCAGCCTCACCAATGCCTTGTATAGTTGCAACAGTACTTCCTTACTTTTATATTTTATTCCTTTAGCTTTAAATGCCAAGAATCCATTTGCTTTCTTTATTATCTTCTGTACCTGCATGCTAGATTTCTGTGACTCATTTTCCGAAGTGTCGACCAAACTCTCTTAATTCTTTCATTTAAAAATGAGTTTTAAATGCAACAGAGCTGCACAGAGCAGCAATTTGACAGGCAGTCCTACAAATGCGATGAGGAATGTAAAGTGCTTCTACCACTTATTAAGGTAAGTCATAACTAATATGTATATATATATTAGTCTTTTTCTGTCAAAGGGCAGCACGTTGGCACAGTGGTTAGCACTGCTGCCTCACAGCGTCAGGGACCCAGGTTCGATTCCCAGCTTGGGTCACTGTCTGGGTGGAGTTTGCACGTTCTCCATGTGTCTGCATGGGTTTCCTCCGGGTGCTCCCGTTTCCCCCCACAGTCCAAAGACGTGTGGGTTAGGTTGACTGGCTATGTTAAATTGCCCCTTAGTGTCAGGGGGACTAGCAGGGTAAATACATGGGGTTATGGCAATAGGGGCTGGGTGGGATTGTGGTCGGTGCAGACTCGATGGACCAAAAGGCCCCCTTCTGCACTGTAGGGATTCTATGATTCTAAGTCAAACAGTACTTGTCGATTGAACTGTTTTAACAATAATGGCCATCAGTTTAAATTGGAACTCTTGTAAAATGTGCACAATCACATAATCTAATTGAATATTGATTACCAAGATTTTAGATATTTCTAACAAAAGTAATTTTTCGGAGCTATCAGAACAATGCCTCACCTGTACCCTTAATGTAGGTTCCCTTTGGGCTACATCGAAAAGTAGAGTCACCAAACAGAAGCTGAAGTTTTCGGCAACTGGAAGCTTTCCTGCAAGATAGGAAAATGAACAAATTCAGAGTAATTCTATCCTCGCACACCCACACCCCTCCCCGCACGGTCAACCTAACTGTAATATCTAAGCTGTGTCTTCAGCAACTTTCCATTCCTAAGCGAGCTTACCCCGACATATGGGGGCAATGTAAAAAATCCTTCACTGGCATTAAAAATCTTGAACTTCAGTTCAGTCAGTACCACATGCTGTTACGAGTTACAGATGCACAGCTCATGCTGGTTTCTAGATTCATAACAGTAACATTATCCAGCCAAAGATTGAGAAATTCTGTTACATTCAGCACATGCAGACACATGTAATTTGAAACAGTAATAGGATAACACCTTCTATCGACCCACTCCAATATTAATCACATATTTACAACACAAACAGACCATCCAGTCCAGCAAATCCATACTGGTATTACAGTGTAGGAGGAGGCCATTCAACCCATCGAGTCTGCACTCTCCAAGAGAATCCCACCCTATTCCCGTAACTCCACGTATTTACCCCGCTAATCCCCCTAACCTACACATCTTGGGACACTAAGGGGCAATTTAGCATGGCCAATCCACCCAACCTGCAATATTTGGACTGTGGGAGGAAACCGTGGCAAACGGTTGGTAGAGAGTTGGGCCTGGGTAAGATGACCTTTCGGAGAGTCGATGCAGACATGATCTTATTGAATGGCGGAGCAGGCTCGAGGGGCCAGATGGCCTACTCCTGTTCCTAGTTCTTATGCTCTTAAGTTCAGACTTAATGGGCCCAACGCCTCCTTCTGCGCTGTAGGGATTCTATGAACAACATAAATGCTTTAAAAATGGATACTCCAGCACAAAAGCCAAATTAATAAAGGTTGATGAGGCCTTTCGCCACTTTGGAACGAGGGCTATTTCACACCTCTTTTAATCAGAGGAGATTGTTCTAAACATGTGATTAATACCTGAGAATTACAGGTACTTCGTTACTCAGTCCTAACAATGTTACAGAATTTCTCCACTGTAGGGCAGCTCAGAAATAAACTCCAATTAATCTTTCTATTTCCCAGTAGGGGAGAGTAAAACTAAGGAACACCGATAACCATGTAAAACCAGAGAAATGCACATCTCTTTTGACATTTGTAGCAAGTTACCAATCCAGTGAAGTACAGATCTAAGTGACCTTTTGTTCTAGACTATAACAAAGCAGTTACAAAAGCATAAGGGATCCTGGGCTTAGAAATAGAGACATGAAATATAATTTTCATGTGGATTTTGGACCCCGATGTTGGGATCAAATGGGGGTCCCAAGCCCACACCTGTCAACAGCTAGGCCAGCGTCAATATTGATTGGGAGGATGCCTCCTGACTGACAGCCTCCAAGCTCGGTTCTCAACACTGCCAGCCCTGTCAAAGGCCGGCAACCCTGGAGCCTCAGCAGCCCCACTGGGAGAGGTGGGTGCTGGTACTGCAGGTCAGGGAACACAGGCTCCCTTACAGGCCCGCACATTAATAACTTAACAACTGGGAGGTAGAACGATAGATGAATCAAGGTGATTGGAGGGGAAACCCCTCTGCTGCGTCAGTCATAGCCACAACTGCAGCCCCCTCGTTGTAATATAGAACACTTGCCTCCAATGTCCCACTAGCCTAAACTAGCAAGAAACTTCAAAGGGTCTTGAATGTAGCCCAATCCATCACGCAAACCAGCCTCCCATCCATTGACTCTGTCTACACTTCCCGCTGCTTCGGAAAAGCAGCCAGCATAATCAAGGACCCCACGCACCCTGGACATTCTCTCTTCCACCTTCTTCCGTTGGGAAAAAGATCCAAAAGTCTGAGATCATGTATCAACCGACTCAAGGACAGCTTCTTCCCATCAGACTTTTGAATGGACCTACCTCGCACTGAGTTGATCTTTCTCTACACCCTAGCTATGTCTGTAACACTACATTCTGCCCTCTCTCCTTTCCTTCTCTATGAACGGTATGCGTTGTCTGTATAGCATGCAAAAAACAATACTTTTCACTGTATACTAAAATATGTGACAATAATAAATCAAACCAAATCAGATCAAAAGCCTGTTACATGAGGTCTCAGCAATCGAAATTGGCTGCACATCTCTGCGGGCAACTGCTCCACTGCCCAGACATCCCAACGGAAATGCCTCAGGGGAGCTATCCCGACCCTACTTTCCTGCCTCTCTCTGCCTCCTAGCCGACCCAAGGGGCTGAGAAAATTCAGCTCACGACATATAAAGTCAGGAAATTCTGCTCATCCTCGAAAAAAATTCAGCTCCAGCGTGAGAATTGTTTACAATTCTGGGCAAGACATTTTATAACCAGGACATGAAAGCTTTGGACACGATACAGAAAATGTTTACTTGAAAGGTTCCAGGGATGAATCATTAGTTAGACAGCAGAAGCTGGGGATGTTCGACAAAGAGCAGAGAAGATTGAGAGATTTGAAAGGATAGTTTAAAATCGTGATGAGTTCACAAAAAGCAAATAAAGACTGTTTCCAATGGCTGAAGTATCATAGAACTCTACAGTGCAGAAGGAGGCCATTTGGCCCATCGACCACAATCCCACCCAGGCCCTATCCCCATAACCCCATGCATTTACCCTAGCTAATCCCCCTGACACTAAGGAGCAATTTAGCACGGCCAATCCACCTAACCCCTCACATCTTTGGACTGTGGGAGGAAACCGGAGCATCACACAGACACGGGGAGAATGTGCAAACTCCACACAGACAGTGACCCGAGGCCGGAATTGAACCCGGGTCCCTGGCGCTGTGAGGCAGCAGTGCCAACCACTGTGCCACCGTGCCGCCCACAACTGTCAATAGTCGAAGGGCAAGATTTAAGGTGATGGGCAGAGGTGGTATGAGGAAACCTTTTATGCAACACGTGGTTAGGATTTGGAATGCACTGCCTGACAGGGTGGTCGATACAAATTCACAAACAGCCTTTAAAAGGGAACTAGATAAATACATAAAGGAGGAAAAAAAAGCAGAGTTACAGGGTGCGGTGCAAACTGAACTACTCATCAAAAGAGCAAATGGTTAATCTGCAAGTACAGTGAGCAATTAGAAAAGCTAATTGAATGTTGTCATTTATTGCGAGGGGAATTGAATACAAAAGTAGGGAGGTTGTGCTTCAGTTGTACAGGGCACTGGTGAGACCACATTGAGAAGGTTTACCAGACTAATAAATGGAATGGGTGGGTTGTCTCATGAAGAAAGGTTGGACAGAGTAGAGTTGTATCGCCGGAGTTTAGAAGAATAAGAGACAACTTGATTGAAACGTACAAGATCCTGAGGAGTCTTGACAGGGTGGATGTGGAGAGGATGTTTCCTCCTATGGGAAAATCTAGAACTAGGGACGACTGTTTAAAAATAAGGAGCTGTTCAATTAAGACCAAGGTGATGAGAAACCTTTCCTCTCAAAGAGAGGTGAGTCTTTGGAACTCTCTTCCTCAAAAGGCAGTGGAAGCAAATTTCTTTGAACATTTTGAAGGCAGAGCTAGATGGATCCTTGATAAGTAAATGGGCGAAAGATTATCAGGGGGTAGGCAGGAATGTGGAGTTGAGGTCACAATCACATCAGCCTGATCTTATTTGAATGGCGGAGCAGACTCGAGGGCCTGCTCCAAATGTGCATGTTTGTATAGTAAGAAGTCCCGTAACACCAGGTTAAAGTCCGACAGGTTTATTTGGTACCAAGAGCTTTCGGAGTCCACTCACCAGATGAAGGAGCAGCTCTCCAAAGACTCGTGATACCAAATAAACCTGTTGGACTTTAACCTGGTGTTATGAGAACTTTCTACAGTGCCCACCTCAGTCCAACGCCGACATCTCCACATCATGCATGTTTGTATGACATTTGGCCCCATCCACAGGCCCTAGATTGTATTTATACCCATAACCTTCTGCCCTCGAGGCAACATTGAGCCAGGATCATAGAATCATAGAATCCTACAGTGCAGAAGGAGGCCATTTGGCCCATCAAGTCTGCACCGATCACAATCCCACCCAGGCCCTATCCCCAAAACAACATGCATTTACCGTAGCTAGTCCCCCTGACACGAAGGGGCAATTTAGCATGGTCAATCCACCTAATCCGCACATCTTTGGACTGTGGGAGGAAACCGGAGCACCCGGAGGAAACCCACGCAGACACGGGGAGAACGTGCAAACTCCACACAGACAGTGACCCAAGCCGGGAATCGAACCTGGGTCCCTCGCGCTGTGAGGCAGCAGTGCTAACCACTGTGCCACCATGCCGCCCTTGATGGTACAATGGACGCAGAAATACTTCATGCACAAGTAACTGTTGATGTTCATAGATTTGTTTCAGCCTGGTACTAATTCCATATTCCAAATGCAGAAATCAAAAGCATTTGACAGGGATTATAGGGTGAAGAAGTAATGTTTAACTTCCCGTAGCCAGTGAGTAAAGGTAGAGATCCTAAATCAAGCTTTGGTCAGTTTTTGATGTATTCACAAAGTGAGACATTATAAATACAACTCGACAAGCCATTACCAGCATCAGTCAGTCTTGCTTCATGTGTTTAAGTCATTATCTAAAGAATTCTCCCACTCCAACTTGTAGACACTGAACGTTAACTTATACAATTAACAACTAACACCAGCTTGTTAAAGCAAACGATTCCCCTCTTTCACTCCATTTCCATTTTTGGGAAAGCTGAAATTCCACCCTGTGTTTAAACACATCCTGCGCAACCTCCATTACAAAACAAGCAGACAGCTTTGACCAACCAGGGCTGTCTATTTCCAGTACAACAGTGAGCAAGTGCCACAGGATTCCACCTCTCCCAGGACAGAATTCCCAGACAGCACTGCTGCCTCACAGCGCCAGGGACCCGGGTTTGATTCCCGGCTTGGGTCACTGCCTGTGCAGAGTCTACACGCTCTCCCTATGTGTGCGTGGGTTTCCTCCGGGTGCTCCAGTTTCCTCCCACCGTCCAAAAGACGTGCTGATTATGTGCACTGGCCGTGCTAGATTCTCCCTCAGCGTACCCGAACAGGCGCCGGATTGTGACGACTAGGGGATTTTCACAGTAATTTCATTGCTGAAGTGTTAATGTCAGCCTACTTGTGACACTAATAAAGATTTAAACAAAAAGGACTGAAATCTCATGGGCCCCACAGAACAGCACCAGGGTCAGTGCTGTGCTTCTTTCATTAAAGCAAAGCTCCACCAGGCAGATTTCCTGTCGGTTTTTAACATAAACTAGAATATCTACTTCCATGCAATCCCACCCCTATTTCCGTAACCTCACATAGTTATCTTGCTAATCCCCCTGAAACTAGGGTCAAGTTAGCATGGCCAATCAACCTAACCTGCACATCTTTGGACTGTGGGAGGAAACCCACGCAGACACGGGGAGAATGTGCAAATTCCACACAGAGAGTGACACAAGTGGGGAATCGTACCTGGGGCCCTTGCGCTGTGAGGCAGCAGTGCTAACCACTGCGCTGCCCCTTGAAGGCCAAGGAAGGTGCATTTTATAACGTGGTCCCACAGGTTAATTATCAGTCTGCAAATCCTTCCAATGCATCTATGACAAGCAGTGCCTGGTCAACCATGCTTGATGTGCAGTGGCGCCCCTCAAGCTACAGCTGCTGGTAATAGGCTAACGACCCTTTACCAGGTAAAAATAGCGACAGAGACAGACATTTAAGCATGTGCTTCCCCTGCTTCATGCACCTCCCAGTGCGAGAAGCAAATCAAGCAGAACAGAGAACACAAATGAGATGCCATTACCTCGACTTTTCTTCCCTGAGCTGTCTTCAATCCATTGCACTTTGGGTAATCCCTTAAGAAGCCGCAGCAGGTAAGGAACCACCGTTTCTTTATGCTATGAAAAATTAACAAATTGGTTACATTTGCCTAAAACAAATCACTTTATGAGTTTGATTTGATTTATTATTGCCACATGTATTAGTATACAGTGAAAAGTATTGTTTCTTGCACGTTATACAGACAAAGCATACCGTTCATAGAGAAGGAAAGGAGAGAGTGCAGAATGCAGTGTTACAGTCATAGCTTGGGTGTAGAGAAAGATCAACTTAATGCAAGGTAAGTCCATTCAAAAGTCTGACAGCAGCAGGGAAGAAGCTGTTCTTGAGTCAGTTGGTCAGTGACCTCAGGCTTTTGTAACTTTTTCCCAAAGGAAGAAGGTGGAAGAGAAAATGTCCGGGCTGCGTGGGGTCCTTAATTATGCTGGCTGCTTAGCCGAGGCAGCGGGAAGTGTAGACAGAGTCAATGGATGGGAGGCTGGTTTGCGTGATAGGTTGGACTACATTCACGACCTTTTGTAGTTCCTCGCAGTCTTGGGCAGAGCAGGAGCCATACCAAGCTGTGATACAACCAGAAAGAATGCTTTCTATGGTGCATCTGTAAAAGTTGGTGAAAGTCGTAGCTGACATGCCAAATTTCCTTAGTCTTCTGAGAAAGTAAAGTGGAGAAAGTTGGTGGGCTTTCTTAACTATAGTGTTAGCATGGGGGGGACCAGGACAGGTTGTTGGTGATCTGGAACCTAAAAACTTGGAGCTCTCAACCCTTTCTACTTCATCCCCATTGATGTAGACAGGGCATGTTCTCCTTTAGTTCACCGTAGTTTAGTTCACCGTACCAGAGTAGAAGATCGAGCAAGGCCTAAAGGCAACAGTGAAAGACTTCAGGTTGGTCAGTGGAATGGGGAGGCAATTTAATTGGGCACGGGTGAGAGCCTTTTCTGGTGCAGCTATGCATTCATTAGAAATATGTTGAGAGATGTTGCCGAACAGTTTTTGGCACCCCATTATTGAAAGGACATTGACGCCATAGAAGGATTCAAATGAGATACAATAGAATTGCAGCAATTAAACTATTTCCACTGAATCATGGAATCATAGAATCCCTATAGTGCAGAAGGAGGCCATTCGGCCCATCGAGTGTGCACCGACTCTCCGACAGAGCATCTCACGCAGACCACCCCCCCACCCTATAACCTGCCGCTAATCCCCCTAACCTAGACATCCTGGGACACTAAGGGCAATTGAGCATGGCCAATCCATCTAACCCGCACATCTTTGGACTGTGGGAGGAAACCGGAGCACCCGGAGGAAATCCACGCAGATAAGGGGAGAACGTACAAACTCCACACAGACAGTGACCCAAGGCCGGATTTGAACCCGGGTCTCTGGCGCTGTGAGGCAGCAGTGCTAAGAAGGCGAAAAGTAAACAATGGATAAATGTTTTAAATTTTTTTGATAAGTTTTAATGAAAGGAGGGAGGCAAGGCTGGTGACTCTGGTTTCTGAGTCAGTCCCAAAAGGTTACTACACTGAAATTGTCACCAACAGAATGAGAAAAAACATTAGTGAACATTTATTTATGTCGCTGGAGAATGGAACAGTTTGCCACAGTGGTTGAAGCAGACACTCAAAGGAGAAAATTAGGTAAATATCGGGCGGCATGGTGGCACAGTGGTTAGCACTGCTGCCTCACAGCTCCAGGGACCTGGGTTCGATTCCCTGCTTGGGTCACCATCTGTCTGGAGTTTGCACGCTCTCCCCGTGTCTGCGTGGGTTTTCTCCGGGTGCACCGGTTTCCTCCCACAGTCCAAAGATGTGTGGGATAGATTGATCGGCCATGCTGAATTGCCCGAGTGACCCAGGATGCGTAGGTTAGAGAGATTAGCAGGGTAAATATATGGGTTTTACGGGGATAGGGCCTGGGTGGGATTGTGGTCAGTGCAGACTCGATGGGTCGAATGGGCTCCTTCTGCACTGTAGCATTTCTATGATGAAATATTTACATTGGAGGAAGACACAAGGCTACGAAGAGGGAGCAGAATAGTAGGTTGATTTTTACTTTGATACAGTTGGGAAAAATGGCCCCCTCTTTTGTGTGTTGTACAGTTCTAATGTGGAAATATAATTTGCAGGCAACAAAATATTTTCATAAAAATTAGTAAGCCGCATTTTCTTTCAGTAAAGCATAACAAATTTAAATCTTACACATTTAAGTTACACAAATGCAAGATGAATACCAAAATCTAACTGCTTAAAAATAGCTGACTTCCTTAATAGGGCACATGGAAAGTTTGAACTGTGTTCTGACGAAGTGTAAACATGCCAAAGACAGCAAGATAAGATCACTCAGTTTGGAAGCCAAGGGATAAGCTGAGTTTTGTTCGATGTCGTGCAATATGCATGAGGGATGGAAAACTTCAGCTTTGGACAAAACAATACAAGGTCAGGGTGAATAAGAGAATTACACGCAATTCTGGGTTAACCAGGTCTATCAAGCACAATTGGCAACGTGAATCATGCACACCCGGCCATTGTACAAAATGAAATGAAAGGAGCAACACTAACTGCACAGCTGCAATAATGGCCCGTCCAGGCAAAAATATTATAACGCGTCAGGTGCGAAGTTCACAGTAAATGTCACATACTCAAACACAAGACTCAGCATTGTTGAGAGTCTGGCTCAGCATACAACTTCCTGATTTTACTGTTATTGGTCACTCGTTCCAAGTTAATGTTTACCATTACAAAACTGCTATTTCCAACCTTTCTAAATCAATTCTCAGTACATCATTCCTTTGAGGGGGGTAGCACGGTGGCACAATGGTTAGCACTGCTTGCCTCACAGCGCCAGGGACACGGGGTTTGATTCCCAGCTTGGATCACCGTCTGTGTGGAGTTTGCACATTCTCCCCGTGTCTGAGTGGGTTCCCTCCGGGTGCTCCGGTTTCCTCCCACAGTCCAAAGATGTGCAGGTTAGGTTGATTGGCCATGCTAAATTGCCCCTCAGTCTGAGGGGGATGACAGGGGGTAAATGTGTGGGGTTGCGGTGATAGAGCTGGGATGGGACTGTTGTCAATGCAGGCTTGATGGGCCGAATGGCCTCCTTCTGCATTGTCAGGATTCTAAGAACTGTCACAATGCAATTACAGACCTGTCCAATTGTCTGCCCTATCTTCTATTCTACACATCAACAGGTCACACAAAATGTCAGTGACGATTTGCAACTATTTTAAAATTTATTTTGGAATGTTTTTCAGGGAGAAACCAACTTGTCCACAAAATAATGGAGACATTTCAAGGGAACTGACACGAAAACAAATTTTCAAAAAATTCTTGTTGATTGACAAATGCAAGCAATTGTTCAAAAGTGAGAGGAGTTGCCTTGTGTCAAAGGCTTTTTAGGTAGAATTAAGGATAAGCCATAGAATCCTACGGCGCAGAAGGAGGCCATTTGACCCATCAAGTCTGCATCGACCACAATCCCACCGAGGCCCTATCCCCATAACCCCATGCATTTACCCTAGCTAGTCCCCCTGACACTAACGGTCAACTTAGAATGGTCAATCCATCTAACCCACACATCTTTGGAGCATGGGAAGAAACCACACAGGGAAACCCACGCAAACACGGGGAGAACGTGCAAAGTCCACACAAACAGTGATCCAAGCTGGGTATCGAACTCGGGTCCCTGGCACTGTGAGGTGTCAAGTGACAACAATAGTGAAACAGGTTCTAGTTAGACTTCTTCAAAGACTGGGGTCAAATTGATCCACTAAAACGCTCTAGTTCCTTCAGCACTCATTATAGAGCACAGATCGATACCAGATATCAACAAACACATTCCAGAAGATTCCAGCCACACCAAGATACCTGCAGCAAAAAAGTTTCTTACCTGAAGATTTGACTCTGTCAGAAAAACTCCCAGAGCAATTACTGCATCTCTGCGTCGTTCATCCAGCTGAAAAATGCCATGGAAATCCACAGGAGACATACATAATAATTTTTCTACCTGCAAGTTAAAAAAAATTCAAGTTTGTCTGTCTCAACAAGGAACAGAAAATACTGAACACTCTTTTTGTCAAGATATCCCTGCATTTTCTCAAATCTGGGAGATGAGGTGACACTTTATGCAGTGTGTGAAGATGATCTGAAATGCAATGGCAGGAAGAGTGGTGGAGACAAATTCAATAGTATCTTTCTAAAGGGATTGGAAAAATACTTGGTGGGGGGGGGGTACTGTTTTTTAAGGGCTTGTGAGGAAAGAGCAGGGAGAGTAGGATAAATTTGGTGGGTCTTTCAAAGATCTGGCACAGACTCAATAGAGCAAATGGTCTCCTTTTGTACTATGATTCTATACGTTCATGATGCTTGTATAAGATGTGTCACACCTAGAGTTTTGTGTGCAGTTGTGGTATGCTTTTCTGAGGAAGGATGTTCTTGCTCTCGAGGGAGTGCAGCGAAAGTTTACCAGGCTGATTCCAGGGATGGCGGGACTGATGTATGAGGAGAGATTGACTAGGTTAGGATTGTTTTTGCTGGAGTTCAGACGAATGAGAAGGGATCTCATAGAGACTTATAAAATTCGAACAGGACTAGACAGGGTAGATGCAGGGAGGATATTCCCGATGGTGGGGGAGTCCAGAACCAGGGGTCACAGTCTGAGGATTCAGGGTAGACCATTCAGGACGGAGGTGAGGAGATTTTTCTTCACCCAAAGAGTGGTGAGCTTTTGGAATTCATTACCACAGGAAGTAGTTGATGCCAAAACATTGAAGAGGTGGCTAGCTATAGCACTTGGGGCGAATGGGATCAAAGGTTATGGGGAGAAAGCAGGATTAGGCTGTTGAGTTGAATGATCAGCCGTGATCGTGATGAATGGAGGAGCAGGCTCAAGGGCCAAATGACCTCCTCCTATCTTCTATGTTTCTATATCATCAATTATCACTATTCCACAAAGAGTGGGAAATTTCCTCCTAATGCGCAATGATTGTTCCATTCACAGCCGCCAGAACAAACTGACAGAGGCCAGAAACTAGGAGCTTGCAAAAGGACCTGGGAGACAAACTGCCACGGATAATCCAAAAGGGGCAGGAAAATGAGAGGAGACTGGAAGGAGTGAACATTCTCCGAGACTAACATACAGTACCAACCACAGCAGCATCTCATAGCACATGACCTTCCCCCTTATTTGTACTCTAGATTTACACATGACTATGTTCAGTGATTCCACTTATATCAGTGCCTCATTACAGCGGTTTCCAGTTTATTTTCATTGTTTTTATTTTATTTCTAATTCATACCCTATAATCTGACACAAGATTTTCAATAACATATTAATCCTACAGTAAAATCAGTTATTTACATTTGTGGCGTTGTATCTTTATATATCAACACAGCTTTTGAATTCTACTGTCTTTTTATTTATGACAGAAACAAAACACATTGTTGCAGTTAGTCTTTGTTCAATTACAACCCTAACAAAATATTTATTGAATGTCAGATGCATAATACACCTGCCATTACACTATTTATACGGTAAACTATCACATCTGTCTATAGAATCATCATCCTACTTAATCTTTAGCTGACGCATATTCTCTAATTATTCCTGCCTACTGCTTTAAAGCTACTTGATGCCTACTGACCTGATTTAATGGCTATTAGGGAAATTAAATAGAAAATGGGAAACCCAATAATGTTAAGTTTCTTTAATTATGAGTAGCATTTCTTCAGTAAAAATGGGTAAATAATTATTCTTCAGTTACCATCAGCTCATTTGCAGTGAAAACCTTTTTCCATGCACTCATAGCAGTTTTCTGGCATTGCAATTTGATTTTCCAAATGGAGTGATTGGCTGAAAAGATGCTTTTCTGTGGACAGCAATATTGTATCCAAAGTTTAATCGGAGACAACATTGGAAAGCAAGGATAAAGGAAGATCACTTTTGCTATCTGTCTACTTCGGGCCTTTTCTCAATCACTTATTTCCTCTCCAAAATCATCATCTCCCGTTTCAGATACTCCAGTCACTATTGACTGCCCTACATGGCAGGTAATCTGTAAATCAATCACTATGTGCAAAAGCATGAACCGTATCTGAGGCATCTTTAATGCAGTAAAGCACTCCAAGGTGCTTCAGAGGAGTAACCAAACAAAAGCAAACACCAAGCCACTGAGGAGATGTCAGGAGAGATAACAAAAAAATGTTGGTCTTAGAAGTAGGTTTTCAGGAACATCTTAAAGGAGACAAAGGCAGAGAAAGATCAACGAGAAATTTAAACTAAAATACGGAAACACTTGCATTAACATTCTGTGAATCCTCTGTAATTCCTCTTTATCTACAATCTGCTTTTATTCTTTTATCTGTTTCTCGCCTACTTCCATTATAGAAAACTGCACTGTACTTTTACTACTGTCAGTCCAAGGGTGTTATAAATCCAGTGGGAATTGTTTTCATTACTACCATCAGATTACCAATGACAAATGTAGCTTCCTCATCATCCTGACTGAGGTTAGCTAACACCCCACACAGCGAATTGAACTGGGAATCTTTCTATTTTCCATGCCACAAAAGAGAGCAATTTTAATTTACATATCCTAAGCAAATCTCAAAGCGCTTCACAGTCAGTGATCCACTTGTGAAGTAGAGTCACTGTTTTCATGCAGAAAAACAGAAGCAAGTTTGCACAAGAACGAGAAAACAAGGTGACTTCTTGCAAGCTGTGCCCAGCATACCTTCTAATTCTATCTTTTACTCTTGTTCTATGCTTCTAAAACTTCATTCTAACTCTTTTAAACTCTCTAACAATGCTCACTAAGTTGATCCTTCTCTGCATCCTTGCTGTGACTGTAACACTACATTCTGCACTCTCTCCTTTCCTTCTCTATGAACAGTATGCTTTTTGTCTGTACGGCACGCAAGAAACAATACTTTTTTACTGTATATTAATACATGTGACAATAATAAATCAAATTTTTAAAAAAGAAACAGGCTTAGTTAAACATATTTCTCACACATTGCTCCAATTCCTCAGCATGACAATGAAGTGTCGGCCTTTGTTATGCCCTCAAGTCTCAGCAGTGGAGTTTGAACTCACATCTGATTCTGACTCAAAGATCACAACTGAGTTCTGCTTTTAGCCATGGAGAAAACTAAAACTAAACACTTCATGTTAAGACAATGGCCGGAGCCCTACCACCTTGCCTGCCGTGGAATCGGCGTGGGCGAGGCTCCGACAACGGAAATCTCTGTTGACCTCGGGTGGGAATTTCGGTTTTGCCCGAGTGAGGCCGTAATATCCTGCCCAATATTTCATACAAACTTGGTCCAAAGATGTGAAGGTTAGGAGGATTAGCCTTGGTAAGATTAAAGGGATGGAAATGGGGGGGCGTCATGGATATGTTGTTGTTTCTGAGAATCATTGCAGACTTGATGGGCCAAATGGCCTTCTTCTACATAGTAGGAATTCTATGGTTCCATGGAATTAGGAAGAGTAGGTCACTCAGCCCCTCAGGTCTACTCCACCATAGGAACCGTACAGTGCAGAAGGAGGGCATTCCGCCCATTGAGTCTGCACACACAACAATTCCATCCAAGCCCTATCCCAGTCTTCCCCACATATTTACCCCAGTAATCCCTCTAACCTACGCATCCCGGGACACAAAGGGGGCAACTTAGCATGGCCAATGCGAAGGAGAGAACAGGGAGAACGTGCAAACGCTGCACAGACAGTGACCCAGGCCAGGAATCGAATCTGGGTCCCTGGCGCTGTGAGGCAGCAGTGCTAACCACTGTGTCGCCCGTGCCACACTGATAGGGAGGGAGGAAGATGGTAGATTGGCCATGCTAAATTGCCCCTTAGTGTCCAAAGGTGTGCAGATTAGGTGGATTGGCCGTGCTAAATTGCTCCATAGATGTGCAGGTCAGGGGGATGAGAGGGGTAAATATTAGGGGTTACGGGATAGGGTGTTCCTGGGTAAGATGCTCTGTCAGAGGGTCGGTGCAGGCTCAGACGGGCTGAATGGCCTCCTTCTGTAGGGATTCTATGCTGTGAGTGAGGAAGGGGCAGTGACTGGGGAGACAGGAGCCCCCGCCGGGGGTGAATGGATCGGGCAGCAGCAGAGCACTGCGCCGATGGCGGTGAGGAGGGCGGCAGCGACTGGGGACACCGGGAGGCCCCGGCGGCGGCGGGGATCAGGGATCGGAAGCTCGGGCGGGCCGGTTCGGGAAGTGTCGGGCGCTCACCTTGTCGATGGAGGCGGCTCTGTGTGCGGCCAGGGAGCGGGCCAGGCTGAGCACGGTGTTGAAGTAGAAGCCGCGGCCGCCCCCCTTCCCCGTGTCCACCATGTTGAGCGGCGGCGGGACGGAAAGCCGGAGAGAACACACGGCACGGAGCATGCGCAGCGGAGTCAAAACCCTGACAGCAGAGAGAGAGAGAGAGAACTGAGACACAGCCCAGACACAGCCCAGGCTGACCCAGACACAGCCCAGGCTGACCCAGACACAGCCCAGACTGACCCAGACACAGCCCAGGCTGACCCAGACACAGCCCAGACTGACCCAGACACAGTCCAGGATGACCCAGACACAGCCCAGACCGTCCCAGACACAGCCCAGACCGACCCAGACACAGCCCAGACTGACCCAGACACAGCCCAGACTGACCCAGACACAGCCCAGACTGACCCAGACACAGCCCAGGCTGACCCAGACACAGCCCAGGCTGACCCAGACACAGCCCAGACTGACCCAGACACAGTCCAGGATGACCCAGACACAGCCCAGACCGTCCCAGACACAGCCCAGACCGTCCCAGACACAGCCCAGACCGACCCAGGCACAGCCCAGGCTGACCCAGACACAGCCCAGGCTGACCCAGACACAGCCCAGACTGACCCAGACACAGCCCAGGCTGACCCAGACACAGCCCAGGCTGACCCAGACACAGCCCAGACTGTCCCAGACACAGCCCAGACTGTCCCAGACACAGCCCAGACTGTCCCAGACACAGCCCAGACTGTCCCAGACACAGCCCAGACTGTCCCAGACACAGCCCAGACTGTCCCAGACACAGCCCAGACTGACCCAGACACAGCCCAGACTGACCCAGACACAGCCCAGACTGACCCAGACACAGCCCAGACTGACCCAGACACAGCCCAGACTGACCCAGACACAGCCCAGACTGACCCAGACACAGCCCAGACCCAGCCCAGGCTGACCCAGACACAGCCCAGGCTGACCCAGACACAGCCCAGGCTGACCCAGACACAGCCCAGACTGACCCAGACACAGCCTAGAGTGTCCCAGACACAGCCCAGACTGACCCAGACACAGCCCAGGCTGACCCAGACACAGCCCAGGCTGACCCAGACACAGCCCAGGCTGACCCAGACACAGCCCAGACTGACCCAGACACAGCCCAGACTGACCCAGACACAGCCCAGGCTAACCCAGACACAGCTCAGACTGGCCCAGACTGACCCAGACACATCCCAGACACAACCCAGGCTGACCCAGACACAGCCCAGAGTGACCCAGACAGCCCAGAGTGACCCAGACACAGCTTAGACTGACCCAGACACAGGACAGACTGTTCCAGACACAGCACAGACTGACCCAGACACAGCACAGACTGTCCCAGACACAGCTCAGACTGACCCAGACACAGGACAAACTGACCCAGACACAGTACAAACTGACCCAGACAGCTCAAACTGACCCAGACACAGTTCAAACTGACCCATACGCAGCACAAACCAACCCAGATGCAGCCCAAACTGACCCAGACAGCTCAAACTGACCCAAACAGCTCAAACTGACCCAGGCACCGCACAGACTGACCCAGACATAGATCATGCTGACCCAGACACAAGCTCAAACCATCCCAGACACAGCGCAGACTGTCCCAGACACAGCTCAGACTGTCCCAGACACAGCTCAAACTGACCCAGACACAGCTCAAACTATCCCAGACACAGTACAACCTCACCCAGACACAGCACAAACTGATCCAGACACAGCACAACCTCACCCAGACACAGCACAACCTCACCCAGACACAGCACAAACTGATCCAGACACAGCACAACCTCACCCAGACACAGCACAAACTGATCCAGACACAGCACAACCTCACCTAGACACAGCACAAACTCACCCAGACACAGCACAAACTCACCCAGACACAGCACAATCTCACCCAGACACAGCACAATCTCACCCAGACACAGCACAATCTCACCCAGACACTGCACAAACTGACCCAGATGCAGTTTAAACTGACCCAGGCACAGCACAAACCGACCCAGATGCAGCACAAACTAACCCAGACAGCACACCATCACCTATCACAGCCCAAACTGAGCCAGACACAGCTCAAACTGACCCAGACACAGTACAATCTGACCCAGACACTGCACAAACTCACCCAGACAGCTCAAACTGACCCAGACACTGCACAAACTCACCCAGGCAGCTCAAACTGACCCAGACACAGCTCCAACTCACCCAGACAACTCAAACTCATCCAGACACAACTCAAACTGACCCAGACAGCTCAAACGCACCCAGACACAGCTCAAACTCACCCAGACACGGCTCCAACTCACCTAGACACCGCTCCAACTCAGAGAGACAGCATAGAACTTAGAAAGGCAGCTCAAACTCACAGAGAGAGCTGAGAAAGATAACTCAAACTGGTTTAGGGAGACAGCTCAAAATCAGAGAGATGGAGAGACAACTTGGAGACACAGTTCAAACTGGCACAGAGAGAGATAGACAACTCAAAACTGGAGACACAGAGAGACAATTCAAACTCGCTGAGTGCAGCTCAGACAGAGAAAGAGAGAGAGAGAACTGAGAGAGAGCTCAAACTGGCTCAGAGTGACAGAGGGACAACTCAAAACCCTGAGAGCTGAGACTCACCCAGAGAGACAGCTCAGAAAGACAATTCAAAAAGACAACTCAAAGTGCTCAGAAAGTCAACTGAGAGAGATAGGTCAGATAACTCAAAATCAGAACTCAGGGAGACAGGACAACTCAAACTGGCTCAGATAGACAGGACAGAACTCAGAAAAACAGCTCAAACTCATAAAGACAGCTCAGAGAGATAGCCGAAACTGGTTGAGAGAGACAGGACAGGGAGACAGCTCAACATCAAAGACAAACTCAGAGACAACTCAAACTGACTCAGTGCTGAGAGAGACAACTCAAAATCAGAGCTCAGAGAGACAGCTCAGAAAGACAGAGAAACAACTCAATCAGGCTCAGAACTCAGAGACAGTTCAGAGAGACAGCTAAGAGAGACAGCTCAGAGAGACAACTCGAAATGAGACAGAGGTCAGAGCAGCTCAGAACTCAGAGAGACAACTCAAACCAGAACTCAGATAGACAGCTCAAAGCAGGTCAAAGCAGCTGATATCAGAGAGGTGGCGGGGGGCATATCTAGTTAAATATCTACCTTTATGAGTAATTATTCCTTTTATTAGATATTAGTTAGCACATGTTAATATTTTAAATGTTGCTGACATGTAGCAGGTAAAAGCAAATGACTGCAGATGCTGGAATCTGAAACAAAAACAGAAAATGCTGGAAAATCTCAGCAGGTCTGACAGCATCTGTGAAGAGAGAATAGAGCCATGGTAATCGAAACTCAAAACATTAATTCTATTCTCTCTCCACAGGTGCTGTCAGACCTGCTGAGATTTTCCAGCATTTTCTGACATGCAGCAGATTCACCTTAATAAGCAAAATGAATCAAGTTAATGTTTGGAGTCAGTGTGAGTCTTCATAGAATCCCTACAGTGCAGAAGGAAGCCATTCAGCCCATCACATCTGTACCGACTCTCTGACAGAGCATCCTACCCAGGCCTACCCCCCAACCCCATCCCCATCCCTGCAACCCCATGTATTTACCCCGCTAATCCCCCTAACCTACACATCTTGGTTCACTAAGGGGCAATTTAGCATGGCCAATCGACCTAATCTGCTCATCTTTGGAGTGTGGCAGGAAACTGGAGAACCCAGAGAAAACCCACGCAGACACGGGGAGAACAGGCAGACTCCGCACAGACAGTCACCCAAGGCCAGAATTGAACACAGGACCCTTGGCGCTGTGAGGCAGCAGTGTTAACCACTGTGCCTTCTTTGAAATTCTTCATGTTGGACTCGAAATGTTAGCTGTGTGTCTCTTTCTCCACCAACATTGCCAGGGGCTGTGTTTTCCATCTTTTTCTGCTTCTATTTCAAATTACCAGCAGTATTTTGCTTTTATTAAGACAAATCATGACACCGATTGTATTTTAATGACCATAAACGCAGAGGTCGAGATGCATCTCTGTTATTTTTTTTCTCTTTATTCTTTCATGGGATGTTGGCGTCACTGGCGAGGCAAAAATTTGTTGCTGATCCCTACTTGGCCTCGAACTGAGCGGCAATTCAGAGTCAACCACATTGCTGTGGGGAGGGGAGTCACATGAAGGCTCGACCAGCTGAGGGTGGCAGATTTCCTTCCTTAAAGGACATTAGTGAGTCAGATGGGTTTTTTCACCAATTGACAGTGGTTTCATGATCATCAATAGACTTGGGGAGTGGCACGGCAGCACAGTGGTTAGTTACAGTGGTTGAAATCTGAAATAATAACAGAAAAAGCAGGTCTGGCAGCATACAGTTGAGGCTGTACATTGATTACAACAGTGGCTACACTTCAAAAGCACTTTAATTGCGCTTTGCAGCTTTATATATGGTTGTGAAATAGAGACCGTAGGAATGTAATAACTTAGGATGCCTGACTGGAAAGGAACATAGTTTATTGCAGAATACAAAGTAAAACCACCAGGCCGGGACCATAGTTCAGCAGGCACTTTTATAAAACACTCAGGTATTGAGTTCCAGCTGGGTGGACCACTACCTGTTACCAGATGAACCTGTACTCTCTGAGCCTCCCATGGAAGTCACTCAATGATTCCCCCATGGAAGTCACTCAATGATTCCCCATGGACCTTTTGGGGGTTGCACATCAATTGAAAACGTTCTGTAAAAGGGTCATATATGGACTCGAAATGTTAATTCTGTTTCTCTTGTTTCTATTCTGCTGCCTGACATGTTGAGTATTTAAAGTTTATTTATTAGCGTCACAAGTAGGCTTACTTTAACACTGCAATTAAGTTACTGTGAAAATCCTCTAGTCCCCAAAATCCGGCACCTGTTCAGGTACACTGAGGGAGAATTTAGCACCTAACCAGAACGTCTTTCAAACTGTGGGAGGAAACCGGAGCACCCGGAGGAAACCCACGCCGACACGGGGACAACTTGCAGATTCCACACAGACCCAAGCAGTTTCATTGCAGTGTTAATGTAAGGTTACTCGTGACACTAATAAATAAACTTTTTAAAAAGTGCAAGCAGTTTCTTCCTTTTAGACCTCCTAAAAGGCACAGGAATAGGGAGGGGTGACATGATTGGTGCTGGCCGCCAGTCTCAAAGATGGCTGCGTCCTGCTGTGCTTCAATGGGGAAGGAGCGCGATGACGTTGACGGGGCGGGGCCGGGGAGCGCGATGACGCTAACAGGGCGGGGCCGGGGAGCGCGATGACGTTAACTGGGCGGGGCTGGGGGCGCGATTACGTTCACGGGGCCGGGTTGGGGAGCGGGGTGACGTTGACGGAGCGGGGTGACGTTGACGGGGCGGGGCCGGGTGGTTGTCAGGTGACTCGGGAGGCCCGAAGCGAAGCGGGGCTGACAATAACCTAGCTCGGGGACAGTGGGGCGGCCCGCGGTGAGTGAGAGCGATGTCCGTCTACCCCAACCGCTACAACCCTTTCGCCGAGGATGACGATGATGAGGAGGAGCGGCCAGCCGAGCCGGGGCCTTGGGAGGACGGGCCGCCCAGCGCGGCCGAGCGGCGGCAGTGGGAGCTGAGGCAGCAGGTGCTGCAGAGCGCCGACCGGGCCGTGCAGAGCAGCGGCCGCAGTGTGGCCCTCATGTATGAGTCGGAGCAAATGGGCAGCGAAGCGGCCAAGGTGAGGGCCCGAACCCGGGGGTAGTCTGCTGGGCACTGGGTGGAGTGGAGGGGGGGGGGGGTCTGCTGGGCACTGGGTACTGGGTGGAGGGGAGGAGGGGTCTGCTGGGCACTGGGTGGAGGGGAGGGGTCTGCTGGGCACTGGGTGGAGGGGAGGAGGGGTCTGCTGGGCACTGGGTGGAGGGGAGGGGGTGGCTGCTGGGCACTGGGTGGAGGGGAGGGGGTGGCTGCTGGGCACTGGGTGGAGGGGAGGGGTGGCTGCTGGGCACTGGGTGGAGGGGAGGGGGTGGCTGCTGGGCACTGGGTGGAGGGGAGGGGGTGGCTGCTGGGCACTGGGTGGAGGGGAGGGGGTGGCTGCTGGGCACTGGGTGGAGGGGAGGGGGTGGCTGCTGGGCACTGGGTGGAGGGGAGGGGGTGGCTGCTGGGCACTGGGTGGAGGGGAGGGGGTGGCTGCTGGGCACTGGGTGGAGGGGAGGGGGTGGCTGCTGGGCACTGGGTGGAGGGGAGGGGGTGGCTGCTGGGCACTGGGTGGAGGGGAGGGGGTGGCTGCTGGGCACTGGGTGGAGGGGAGGGGGTGGCTGCTGGGCACTGGGTGGAGGGGAGGGGGTGGCTGCTGGGCACTGGGTGGAGGGGAGGGGGTGGCTGCTGGGCACTGGGTGGAGGGGAGGGGGTGGCTGCTGGGCACTGGGTGGAGGGGAGGGGGTGGCTGCTGGGCACTGGGTGGAGGGGAGGGGGTGGCTGCTGGGCACTGGGTGGAGGGGAGGGGGTGGCTGCTGGGCACTGGGTGGAGGGTAGAGGGTGGCTGCTGGGCACTGGGTGGAGGGGAGGGGTGGCTGCTGGGCACTGGGTGGAGGGGAGGGGGGTCTGCTGGGCACTGGGTGGAGGGGGGTCTGCTGGGTGGAGGGGGGGTCTGCTGGGCACTGGGTGGAGGGGAGGGGGGTCTGCTGGGCACTGGGTGGAGGGGAGGGGGGTCTGCTGGGCACTGGGTGGAGGGGAGGGGGGGTCTGCTGGGGGGTCTGCTGGTGAAGGGGAGGGGGGGTCTGCTGGGCACTGGGTGAAGGGGAGGGGGGGTCTGCTGGGCACTGGGTGAAGGGGAGGGGGTCTGCTGGGTGGGGTGGGGGGGTCTGCTGGGCACTGGGTGAAGGGGAGTCTGCTGGGTGGGGGGTGGGGGGGTCTGCGGGGCACGGCGAAGGGGAGGGAGGATCTGTTGGGCACTGGGCGAAGGGGAGGGGGGTTTGCTGGGCGAAGGGGAGGGGGGGTTTGCTGGGCGAAGGGGAGGGGGGGTTTGCTGGGCGAAGGGGAGGGGGGGTTTGCTGGGCGAAGGGGAGGGGGGGTTTGCTGGGCGAAGGGGAGGGGGGGTTTGCTGGGCGAAGGGGAGGGGGGGTTTGCTGGGCGAAGGGGAGGGGGGGTTTGCTGGGCGAAGGGGAGGGGGGGTTTGCTGGGCGAAGGGGAGGGGGGGTTTGCTGGGCGAAGGGGAGGGGGGGTTTGCTGGGCGAAGGGGAGGGGGGGTTTGCTGGGCGAAGGGGAGGGGGGGTTTGCTGGGCGAAGGGGAGGGGGGGTTTGCTGGGCGAAGGGGAGGGGGGGTTTGCTGGGCGGAGGGGAGGGGGGGTTTGCTGGGCGGAGGGGAGGGGGGGTTTGCTGGGCGGAGGGGAGGGGGGGTTTGCTGGGCGGAGGGGAGGGGGGGTTTGCTGGGCGGAGGGGAGGGGGGGTTTGCTGGGCGGAGGGGAGGGGGGGTTTGCTGGGCGGAGGGGAGGGGGGGTTTGCTGGGCGGAGGGGAGGGGGGGTTTGCTGGGCGGAGGGGAGGGGGGGTTTGCTGGGCGGAGGGGAGGGGGGGTTTGCTGGGCGGAGGGGAGGGGGGGTTTGCTGGGCGGAGGGGAGGGGGGGTTTGCTGGGCGGAGGGGAGGGGGGGTTTGCTGGGCGGAGGGGAGGGGGGGTTTGCTGGGCGGAGGGGAGGGGGGGTTTGCTGGGCGGAGGGGAGGGGGGGTTTGCTGGGCGGAGGGGAGGGGGGGTTTGCTGGGCGGAGGGGAGGGGGGGTTTGCTGGGCGGAGGGGAGGGGGGGTTTGCTGGGCGGAGGGGAGGGGGGGTTTGCTGGGCGGAGGGGAGGGGGGGTTTGCTGGGCGGAGGGGAGGGGGGGTTTGCTGGGCGGAGGGGAGGGGGGGTTTGCTGGGCGGAGGGGAGGGGGGGTTTGCTGGGCGGAGGGGAGGGGGGGTTTGCTGGGCGGAGGGGAGGGGGGGTTTGCTGGGCGGAGGGGAGGGGGGGTTTGCTGGGCGGAGGGGAGGGGGGGTTTGCTGGGCGGAGGGGAGGGGGGGGGTCTGTTGGGCACGGTGAAGGGGAGGGGGGGGTCTGTTGGGCACGGTGAAGGGGAGGGGGGGTCTGTTGGGCACGGTGAAGGGGAAGGGGGGGTCTGTTGGGCACGGTGAAGGGGAGGGGGGGGTCTGTTGGGCACGGTGAAGGGGAGGGGGGGGTCTGTTGGGCACGGTGAAGGGGAGGGGGGGGGTCTGTTGGGCACTGGGTGGAGGTGGGGGTCTGCTGGGCACTGGGTGAAGGGGAGGGGGGATCTGCTGGGCAATGGGCGAAGGGGAGGGGGGGTTTACTGGGCACTGGGGGAAGGGAGGGGGGGTTTACTGGGCACGGTGAAGGGGAGGGAGGGGTCTGTTGGGCGCTGGGTGGAGGTGGGGGTCTGCTAGGAACTGGGTGGAGGGGAGGGGGTGTCTGCTGGGCACTGGGTGAAGGGGAGAGGGGGTCTGCTGGGCACGCTTTAGGGGAGGGGCGTCTGCTGGGCACGCTTTAGGGGAGGGGGGTCTGCTGGGCACGCTTTAGGGGTGGGGGGTCTGCTGGGCACGCTTTAGGGGTGGGGGGTCTGCTGGGCACGGTTTAGGGAGGGGGGGTCTGCTGGGTACGGTTTAGGGGAGGGGGGCTCAGCTGGGCACGGTTTAGGGGAGAGGGGTTCTGCTGGACACTGTTTAGGGCAGGGGGGGTCCACTGGGGAGGGGTGGTCCGCTGGGGAGGGGTGGTCTGCTGGGCAGGGGGGGGGGGTGTCCGCTGGGCAGGGGGGAGGGGTGGTCCGCTGGGCAGGGGGGAGGGGTGGTCCGCTGGGCAGGGGGGAGGGGTGGTCCCGGGGGGCGGGGGGGGAGGGGGGTGCGGGTCTGCGCAGCCTGACAGGACATTTAATTCATAAATTCTGGGAAGTTGTATTCCTTTTTATATCAGAGACTTTTTTCAACCCATTGTTTGGAGGTGACAGGACAAGTTAATGAAGGAAGATTTTAAAACGAGAAATAAAGTGCTGGTCAACTTGTGTTAATTCAGTGTTTGGATTCTGAACTTTATAACTAGAGTAGAAGAACTAGGGAGATGTCGTCAGCCACATTGAACACTGGCTTGGTCCCAGCTCTGTTACAAGAGGAAGTAATTTGGCCCATCGGGTTTGTTTTGAGCCTTTCCAGCATAAACCAATCAGTCTCATTACTCTGCTCTTCCCCTTTAGCACTGAAGGTTATTTCCTTCAAGTGCCCATCCAACTGTAGAAGGAGGAGTCCTTTGGACTCATTGTTAACTGTTTCTCTCTGCTTCCAGACCTGCTGAGTTTTTCGTGCATTTTCTGTTTGATTTTGGCACCTGCAGTCTTTTACTTTTATCCTTCTGGAGGTCATTGATCATCTCTGCCTCCAGCAGCTTTTGAAGCACCCAAGTTCCCGTTGCTTAGAAGTAGCTCTTCCCCTCATTCCCTGCTGGAGTATTATGTTCAATCCTGGACACCACACATTGGGCAGAATGGTGACGGTTTTGGAGAATGGCTCTACGGATGAGGAATTGGAGAAGTTGAAGCTTTATTTCAGATCATGAAGGGCGCGGACAGAATAAACAAAGGGAAACTTTCCAATAAATGGTTGACAACCAGAGGCCATTGATTAAAGGTGACTGCATCTGGCTCGTTCGCCAACGAGGCAACTCTCTTCCACAGTGGTTAAGATTTGGATGCACTTCCTGATAGGGTGGTGATAAATTCCATGGTAGTCTTTGAAAGGGAATTGGATGAATACTTGAAGAAGAAAAACCTTCAAGCAAAGAGCAGAAAGTGGGACTAATGGAATAGCTCTGCAAAAAGGTTAGCGCAGAGTTAATAGTTTATTTCTGTACTGCACTATCCTGAGATTCTATGTTGCAAATGTAGAACTTGTTCCCACATAGTAGTTGAGATGAATAGCATTGCTGCATTTTAGGGGAAGTAAGATAAAGCACAGTGGTTAGTACTGCTGCCCTCAGCTCCAGGGACCTGGGTGCAATTCCGGCCTCTGGTCACTGTCTCTGTGGAGTTTGCATGTTCTCCGTGTCTGCGTGGGTTTCCTCCAGGTGCTCTGGTTTTCTCCCACAATCCAAAGATAAGACCATAAGACCATAAGACATAGGAGCGGAAGTAAGGCCATTCGGCCCATCGAGTCCACTCCACCATTCAATCATGGTTGATTTCAACTCCATTTACCCGCTCTCTCCCCATAGCCCTTAATTCCTATAAGATGTGTAGGTTAGGTGGATTAGCCATGCTAAATTGCCCCTTCGTGTCCCAAGATGTGTAGGTTAGATGGATCAGCCATGGTAAATGTGTGGGCTTACAGGGATAGGGTGAGGGGTGGAAGAGGGCCTGGATAAGATACTCTTTTAACAACACCAGGTTAAAGTCCAACAGGTTTATTTGGTAGCAAATACCATTAGCTTTCGCAGCGCTCCGTAAGCTAATGGCATTTGCTACCAAATAAACCTGTTGGACTTTAACCTGGTGTTGTTAAAACTCTTACTGTGTTCACCCCAGTCCAACGCCGGCATCTCCACATCATAAGATACTCTTGTCAGAGAGTCAGTGTGGACCTGATGGTCTGAATAGCCTCTCCTGCACTGTAGGAATTCTATGATTCTGGGTGAGAGGAAGAAAGGAATGGGAAATTTAATTGATGGTGTGAGTTAAAATAGGGTAGAGCATAAATGTTATTGTAGATCAGTTGAACCAATTGACTTTGTGTTGTAGACTTCATGTAATACTGTGCTCAGCCTTGCAAGAGGTACTGGAAAAGGTACCCCCAAAAAAATTCAGAGGATGATTATTAGAACTGAAAGGTTATAGCTGAGGGAAGTCTGACTTTGCTGGGGCTCTTTCCTCAAGAGAAAAGGCTGAGTTAAGTAGCAAGATGATTATGGGTCTTTGGGAGTTTTGAAAGGGTGGATGTAGGGAAGACGTTTCCAATTGTGAGGGAATCCAAAAGTAGGAGTCAAAATGAGTCACCAAATAAATCCAACAAGAAACTTTGGAGGGGGGAGGGGTGGTTGGTGGAACTTGCTACCACTTGGATTGGTTCAGGCAACTAGTGTGGATACATTTTGAAAGAGAAACTAGATGCAGCAAGTGCATGAGATAGGAAGGAATAGAAGGATATGCTGATAGGATTAGATAGGGTGGGAGGAGACTGGTGTAGAGTATAATCACTGACACACACAAATTGGACTGAATAGCCTGTTTCTGGCTAAGTATTTGCTCAAAAATGAGCAAAACTGTTTGATTCGCTAAGGTCCAAGTGAATATTGGGACAAACTACTATCCAAGGAAAGAAGTTCAACTAACCAAAAGAGAGTATTAACTTTATGGGGCTCTTAACTTTTCTGGGTTTCCAAGCTAGGTTTAACATTGTACCCTATAATTTGGTGATCTGCTGCTGTGGAAAAAGCCTTGTTTAAGTTTTACAAATTGCCATCTGTATTTCTTTCTGACTTCTTTAGGTGCATTTTGCTGCTGTTTTTTTTCCAGGAATGCCTACCTAGGGGTTTGTTTGTGACTCTAACTCTGTTAACCTTCAGTAATTTCTTTTCCCCCTCTTGTGTTTGCCCCTTTATTCATTCCCCAGCTCTGTACCTGCTCAGAAACCAGTATTATCCAGTGGGATGAATTCAAGAGTTCTTTTAAAGAGTTAACATAAAGCATGATGGATCTAATGTGCCAGTTGATTCAATGTTCCATGTATACTTTGTTTCTATAAAGAAAATAGGAGCAGGAGGTGGCCATTCGGCCCTTCCAGCCTGCTCGACCATTCATTATGATCGTGGCTGATCATCCAACTCAATAGCCTGATCCCCCCCCCCCCAGGCCCCCAATATCATTTGATCCCCTTCGCCTCAAGAACTATATCTAACTCGCTCTTGAAAACATTCAATATTTTGACCTCAACTATTACCTCTGGTAGTGAATTCCACAGTCTGACCACACTCTGGGTGAAGAAATTTCTTCTCATCTCAGTCCTAAATGGCCTGTCCTCAGACTGTGACCCCCCTGGTTCTGGACACCCCCACAAAACTGTCATAAATGGGGTGAGCCTCAAAAAGTATGTCAATGACTATTGTAGATCAGAGAAGCAGTGGAAACTTAGCTTTCATTTTAACTGTTTACTGAGTAAATGGTTCTATTCAAGGGAATGATAAGAGTATTTTATACCCAAGTCTTTTATTAATATTGGTTGAATCATTTACTGCTGTTGGGTCTGGAATTTAAATTGGAATTTCACGTGGATAAAGATTTGTATACTGCTGTTTAGATATTGGGTGCAGTGTAATTAATGTGTACAACCTGACATTTCCCTATTCCTGCCTCAGCAATGAGGAAATGGTTAATGCTTTAATCACCCAAATCTTTACACCTACGGTAAATAGACTAATTGCACTTGTCTGCAAGCGTACTAAATAATGAATTAAATAGAAATTGTAACATGGAAGCACATCATTCAGTCTAAAAATTGGGTTCCTCCAGTCATCTACTCAACCTATTCTCAAATGTACACATGGTTTCTGCTTCGGTCACTAACTCTGGAGTGCTTTCTCAACCCTCTACTTTAAAAAAAACCCCTCATCTCTTCTTGCACTTAATCTATGTCTCAATCATTCTAAAAGTCTGTTGCAATCTACCCTGCCCTACTGGAATCACTACAGTACAGAAGAGGCCCTTCAGCCCATTGAGTCTGCACCAACGCAGGCAAGGCCCAGACCTGCCTATCTAATCCCACTTGCCAGCACTTGGCCCATAACCTTGAATGTTAACAGAAGGTCATTTTGACCTTTATCAAATTACCCCATAATTTCCTCTGTTCCCAATGAGAACAATCCACATTTTACAAGTCTTTGTAGCTTTATGTTCCATGTATCAAATACCATGCTAAATCTCCTCTATTGCCCCAACATCCTGGCAAAAATGGCACAACATATTCAGTGATCTGACTAAAGTTTGTATCAATTCACCTCTATCTCAGTGAACCCCAGCTATTTTTGTGGCCTTTATTCATTTGAGATTCTGCATTTTGGGTCTTGCAAGCATGAAACCCCAAATCTCTCCACTTTCCACATCACCCAGTCTCCCCACATTCAAAGTGTAATTGCCATTTTTTACGCCAAATGTATGGCCTTGCAATTACTGACATTGAATTCCATCTCGATCTACTCGTGGCCCTTCAGAATGATTCTATTATGTGATTATTTCACTAATAGTTTGGGTACAAAGCTGTTAATGTGACTCCAGATCCACAGCAATCTGGTTGATTCTCAAATGCCCTCTGGAGTGGAGGGCAGTTAGAGATGGGCAATAAATGCTGGGCCCAGCCAGCGACTCGTCTTGTAAAATGAATAAAAAATGCTCTAGTTTAGCCCTGTAATCAAACTGTTAATCTGAGCAGTGAGCAGAGGCAGTTCCTGCTGTTCATTTCCACCCAATCTGGCTAACTGCCTTTAACTGTTGCTCTGCTTCTACTCTTAACTGTTTAATCAAATTTGCTACCTTTACACTCATTTCATATACTCCATTTATGGTTGTTTTAGCTCTATGCCATGGCATTATTGACACTTTTTTTTTAGAAACCACTATCTTCCTTGGTTTTTGAAGTTCTCACAGGTTTAGTTTAAAATTGATGCCAGCCTGGGTGGCATTTTCAAACCCCTTCTGAAGCATTGTAATAGTTACTGTAGATTTGACTTATTTGCTACACAGGAACTAATACGGCAAGGTGAAGCTCTTAAGCGATCGGAGAATATGGTGGATAAAATGGACCAGGATTTGAAAGTTAGCCAGAAACACATCAACAGCATTAAGAGTATCTTTGGTGGCTTTACAAATTACTTCAAATCTAAGAACCCGGAACCACAGCCCTGTCCAGTACCAGAAAAGCAAACTAACAGCAAGTGAGTATCCCCTCATTATCCCTTGCCTTCCTTCTCCTTCCATCCCATCCTCATCCACCTGCAACTTCTCTTCTCTCTCTCGCTTTCTCATCAGTCTATTCTTGGCCGCCTCTTTTCCATATTTCTCCTCAGTGGTGGTGTCTGTAAGATGGAGGCTCACTTCTCTGCAAGTCAACAGCCCCCTCCTCCATCTCTCCTCAACCTTCTTCCTTTGCTTTTGGTCACCTCTCCTAACTCTGAGTTTGTTTTACTTTGCTCTTCTGTAAAGTGCCATTGGACATGTTTCTCTATTGGAATCATTTTTCTTAAATATTGAATGTTCTGCACTGATTGTGCTGTTCTACCTTTGTGTAGCTAGCATGCAGTTTCGAAGGGAAAGTAGGATCTCCTGAAGTTTGTGTTTATTTGCAGGAGCTGCACATGCACTAATAAGTGTACATAATAGCTGTACAACATCCCAATCTCTTTCTATTTTGGCATAGGCTAAAGAGATGTGTTGTATAAATTATACTGAATGTCTTTGAATACAGTAGGAAGGTGATGGCCTAGTGGTATTATCGCTACACTATTAATCCAGGAACTCAGCCAATGTTCTGGGGACCTGGGTTCGAATCCCACCATGGCTGTTGGTGGAATTTGAATGCAATATAAAAAAAATCTGGAATAAGAATCGACTGATGACCATGAAACCATTGTCGAGTGTCGGAAAAACCCATCTGGTTCACTAATGTCCTTTAGGGAAGGAAATCTGCCGTCTTTACCTGATCTGGCCTACATGTGACTCCAGAGCCACAGCAATGTGGTTGACTCTCAATGGCCTCCAAGAGCATCTAGGGATGGGCAATAAATGCTGGTTGGCCGTGTCCCATTAAAAAGAATCTTGGTTTTCAATAATTGCAATTTCTCTGAAAGCTAAATTGACATTGAATGCTATGTCCCACATGTATTAAGTAAAAACTTCCTCCAACATGAAAGCCTTCGAATCCAGTTGTGGTATCACCTAGAAGAATGTGCACCGTGATTAAAAGCATACAACTGCAATTCAATTTTATCTATCTGAATGTCTTGAAAGCACTCGGAGATATTGTATTGTGAAGAGTTAATCATATTTAACTCTGCAGCCACATAGTTATGGCTGAGGCCTTGCATTAAGACTGGTATGGTCTGTTAATGTGAGGATGTTTACTTCATTTTGGTGGAAGGAAAGGTTGGATAGGTTGGGCTTGTATTCACTAGTTTAGAAAAGTTAAAGGTGACTCGATCAGAACCTTTAAGATCCTGAGGGGGTCTTGACAAGGGTGGATATGGAGAGGGATGTTTCCTTTTGTGGGATAATCTAGAACTAAGGTTCACCTTTTAAAATAAGGGATCACTCACTTATGATAGAGATGAGGAGAATGTATTTTCTCAGGTTGGGAGTCTCTGGAGCTTCATTCTTCAAAAGGTAGTGGAAGCAGCACCTTTAAATGTTTAAGGCAGAGCTAGATAGATTAGAGATGAGCAAGGGGGTGAAAGATTGTTGGGAGTGGAGGGAATGTGGAGTTTGAAGTCACAATCGGATCAGCCGTGATCTTATTGAATAGCAGATTAGGCTCGAGGGGTTAAGTGGCCTCCTCATAATTGTATGTCTGCAGAAAGCAACTTTGCTGCATATTCATACTGCACAAGCTTTTGTATTTAACTTCCCAAGTTCCCTATCTCCTTCCATCCCAACTTATAGATTTAATTGGACTGGCTGTAAGAATAATTGGTATGGGAATCTTGCACAGTATATTGGGGAGGCGATGACCTAGTGGTATTACCGCTAGACTATTAATCCAGAAACTCAGCTAATGTTCTGGGGACCCAGATTTGAATCCCGCCACGGCAGATGATGGAATTTGAATTCAATATTCAAAAATATCTCCCACAAGTGGGGGAAAAAAAACACAGCTGGTGCTCTTCAGATTAGAGTAGTGTAGAAGGAAGTTTACCTCTTCTAACCTGGGATTGTTTAACGCCAGTGGACAAAACCTTTTAATTCCTGCCTCTTGATGGGAAGAAAAATTGAGGGAATCTTGTAATGGTTATGTAAAAATAAAAGTTAACTTCTCCTCCTCTTTCCTCCTGTTCCCCACCCAGAAAGTTCAGATTGTTTTAGATACAGGGGATTTAATATTGGGTTTCAGAACTGCTGAAATAATCAGTATCTTACTGTCAGCATTTTCTCTCGAAAGCCTCTAGTTTTGTCACAGACAAACTGGACTGTACCACAAGTTTCTCTCTCTGGACTTTCTGCATTAGCATGGGGGTGTTGGTGAGCTCACCCCATCGTTCGATCTAGCAGATTAGTTTGTCCATCATCACCAGTGGTGTTTGCTTCTGCTGGCAGGCAACATGCTGACTGTTGTATGAAACACACACTGGACAATCTCAGCAGGTCTGACAGCATCTGCGGAGAGAGGGCAGAGCCAATGTTTCGAGTCTGGATGACTCTTCTGAATATGTGCTATCAGAAGCTTTTTGATTATGAGAATCTAATAGCCGAGCAAATTAACTTTATACAAAATTCCCCGAAAAGGTCCAGTTTAATTTCTTTTTTTCTGTTGATTGTTTTATTTACATATGCAAATTATGCATTTTACTAGAAACACTTGGCAATTTGCTGAGTATTTGGTTTACAGATGCTGAATTTGCAGCATGCAGCTGCCGAGAGTTATTTCGGGCAAATGCACTGTTTATAGGTGGCTCTTTGGGTGAAAAAGGCTGCTGATCTTCTGTGCCAGAAGATGACATTCTGCCCTCTTGTCAAAGATGTTGCTTTCCTCAGTCCAGTTCAATTGTGTTAAAGCTAGCATGTCTGAGAAAGTAATAAGAATAGAAACGTAGAAGATAAGAGCAAGGAGGAGGCCATTCAGCCCTTCAAGCCTGCTCCACCATTCATTACGATCATGGCTGATCATCCAACTCAATAACCTAATCTTGCTTTTTCCCCATAACCTTTGATCCCATTCACCCCAAGTGATATATCCAGCCACCTCTTGACTATATCTGCACATTTTCTCTAGGGCTTTATAGCAAGTCCACAGAGATGACTATTTCTGTTTGCTGCATTAATCAGCTGTTCACTATGAAAAGCCTGATTTTTTTTTGTGTGTGGTAGATTACAAGAAGCCCTGGATAAGAGTATGCAGCAGGAGGATGCGTACCAGGCAAACCATCCAAACCTGAGGAAACTAGACACTTCGGGTAAGTCTCTTCTCACTGGGCACAGACCCGATGGGCCAAATGGCCCACCGTGCTATAAATTCGATTTCTTTCGATACTGTGCAGTCAACAGTCTCATCCTGGACTTCCTTTTTCAGTAGATGTTTGCTGTCATTTTCCCCTCCCTCCTTGCTGTTTAGAATGTCTACTCCAGATGGGTTAACTAGTGTTGAGTGAGTTTAATCCTGCAGCCACGCTAGTGTGTATATTTGTAATTTGCTGAGTAAATACAAGAACTTCAGAGAGCAGTTGGAGAGGCAAGCAGAAACTAGAAGCTCAGCTGGCCAAGAAGAGGGTCTTGGGGGGGAAAATGGAGGCCAGCAAATCGTGACCTTCTGACCCCCGGTCGTCTTCAACGAATGTGGCAGAGATTGCCATGTCAGTGTGTGGTGGCTGATCCACACCAGGCGATGCATTACCCAGTTGACCGTCCCAGCACAAACCACCACCTTTCAAGATTAAGGGCTGCCAGAGAATGGGAGCATGATGCTAACTTATGGAGTTAGTTGGGGTTTCATTCTAAATCTCTGCCCCAGTACCGACAGACATGTACATCTTATAATATCTGGCACTGGGGTGGCATCTGATGACTTCAGTTGTATGATTTGTACTTTAGTACAAGCAAGCAGAAATTTACTGGATTCAATCAGTGCAGTACCTGTGCTGGATTAAAGGATTTTAGGAAAACATTGCTGCACTAACTGTTTTAAACCTTCCGTAAGGGGTCCAGTATACAAACTTAGTCATGCCTAGCATGTAGGAAAATGGTTGATTATTTGAGTCCAAGCATTTCAACCTCCGACATCGCTGCAGGAGTTACCCAGGGGGTGCCCAAACCCAACCATCTACAGCTGCTTCATCGGCGAGCTTCCCTCTATCACACGGTCAGAAGTGGAGTTGTTCGCTGTACCATTTGTGACTCTTGCTACAGAAGGGTATGGATTTCTTTAGTAAGACCTGGGCAGCATTCAGTCTTGGGCTAATAAGTGGCAACAAATCACACCACACAAGCAACAGGCAGTGACAATTTACAACAGAGAATCTACCCTTTTTTTGTCTCGTCAATGACCACAGCACAAACCACCTTCTTTCAAGATTCAAGATTAAAGGCCGCCAGAGATTGAAAGCACAATGCTAACTTATGGAGTCAGCATCCAAAGGGTCACTACTGACCAAAAGCTGATCTGAACCAGCCATACTATGGCTACAAGAGCAGGTGACAGGCTGGGAATTTTGCATAGCTAGTAACCCACCATCTGGATGATACAAGTCACAGGTGGATTAAATACTCTTACATCTCTCTGGCTGTGCAACTCCAACAGAATCTTGACACAATCCAGGGCAAAGCAGCCCACTTGGTTGACATTCCATCCACCATCTTAAATATTCACTCCCTCTATCTGCAAGATGCACTGCTGCAACTTGCCATGGCTCCTTCGACAGCACCTTCCAAACTCTTGATCTCAATCATCGAAAGGAACAGTTATGCAGCCAATGTAAGGGCATTGTCTGCAAGTTCCCCAAAAACACACTCACCATCCTGACTTGGAACTATATCATGGTTTCTTCACTATCGCTAGCTCAGGAACCTGGATGGAACGCTCTCCCTAAAAATACTGGATTTACCTGCACCACACGGACTGCCTCACTTCAAGACGATGTTTCACCACCTTTTCAAGGGAAACGAGGCACGAGCGATAAATGCTGGCCTTCGCAGCAACACTTGCATCTTATGAACAAAACTTTAAGCATTGCAGTCCAAATTTTTCTGCGCATTTTTAATAACGGGCAATTCTCTTCTATAACCATTTCTGTTAAAACAAAATAATCCCTTTGTGATCAAAATATTGTCTGTTAAAATTCCTTTCCAAAAAAAAAGAGGCGGCATGGACAAGTTGGGCCGAAGGGCCTGTTTCCATGCTGTAAACCTCTGACTTTTAGATAGGGTGGATAGTGATAGCCTTTTTCCTCTGATGGAGAAATCCAGCACGAGGGGGCATGGCTTTAAATTGAGGGGGGGTAGTTATAGAACCGATGTCAGGGGTAGGTTCTTTACCCAGAGGGTGGTGAGGGATTGGAATGCCCTGCCAGCATCAGTAGTAAATGCGCCTAGTTTGGGGGCGTTTAAGAGATCCGTAGATAGGTTCATGGACGAAAAGAAATTGGTTTAGGTTGGAGGGTCACAGTTTTTTTTTTAACTGGTCGGTGCAACATCGTGGGCCGAAGGGCCTGTTCTGCGCTGTAATGTTCTATGTTCTATGTTTGTCTGCCTATCCACTCGGTGTGGTTGGGAACTGAGGGCTGTGAAAACAGTTTGGCTTGTAATGGTCTGCTCCTCGAGGCACAATTAGCTTTGTTCCCTCATGGAATTTCTAGCTTGTTAATATCATCAATGGTCAGCAGCAGTAGCATTGAACCTTTTCTAGCATGATTTTAAAAAGGATCAATGAGCTGTGGTGTGAGTTAATACCAGCAAAACCTCTGAATAAGACCCAAGCTTATTGCAGTGGTAGAAGCATAAATGGGAGAGGCATCTTCATCCATCTTCCCGTAACCCTCTCTCTGAACAATTCCACAGTTTCATCTCTGCTATCTTGAAAAATCTGTTTTTTTTGTGTGTAAATAAATTCCTGGCATCAATCCCAAAATTGTCCCCTTGGCCCGCTCATGGTTTAGTTCAAAGTAATGTCATTGGACTTATTTTTTCCACATGTTATCTTCTGTATCACTATCAACTCAATTCTGTCTCCAAGGCGGAAAAGCCCACAGTTTTTTCAAACCCCTATCCTCTGGTTCCGGGAATTGTTTTTGCCTTTTCTCTGAACTGTCTCCAGTTGCCCCCCTCGTGACTCAATGACGAGAATTAAACCTGGGTGTGAGATCGGAGCAGGGTGTCCTTCAGTTTGATCACTTATCTGAAACCTCTTGTGCTGTTTTTGGCCATGTAGTTACATGTTCCGTTATACTTGCTGTTGCAGTTAATTGTACATGTTGAACCCTGAGTGTCTCGGTGCCGCCCTCGATCTTAGTTTCACACTTCATTTCAATATCATTGAAGTACTTGGAACCATATGTTTTTTTTTTCCCTTTGTCGTGCTTTGGTCTTTGTTAAATGTGATGTTGTTGTTCCTTTCATGTTTTACCCAACTCCCAAGCAGTGTCTTCTGAAGCAACTGCCTCCTATTTCAGCAGCATGTGCAAATTTGGCCAACGTGTCGAGTATAACAAGTAACAGTTGCTTTCTAACCTCCAGCCAATTTCTTGTTTTTTTTTCTGGATCCCTGCAGCATTTGAGCTTTAACCAGTTCCCTTTCCTAAGGAGCTTTGTCCAATGCTTTTAACTGTCACCGCATCACTTGGTCAACTCGGACGTTTGACTTAGATTTTTTTCTCTTCCCACAATCTATTCTCCTTCCTTGATTTGATTTACGATTGTCACATGTATTAGCATACAATGAAAAGTATTGTTTCTTGCGCGCTATACAGACAAACCATACCGTTCATAGAGAAGGAAAGGAGAGAGTGCAGAATGTAGTGTTACAGTCATAGCTAGGGTGTAGAGAAAGGTCAACTTAGCGCGAGGTAGGTCCATTCAAAAATCTGGCAGCAGGGAAGAAGCTGTTTTTGAGTCGGTTGGTACGTGACACGTGGCATTTATAAATGTCCTTGCATGCCAAACTATACCCCTTTTTAATATTCCACTTTCCCTGAAATTCTATATCTCTGTCTGTGTTCCATTTAACTCCATTTCCCGGGGGGAGGCAATGACCTAGTGGAATTATCGCTAGACTATTAATCCAGAAACTCAGCTAACGTTCTGAGGGCCTGGGTTCGAATCCCGCCACGGCAGATGGTGGAATTAAGAATCTACCACGTAACCATTGTCGATTGTCAGAAAAACCCATCTGTTTCACTAATACCCTTTTGGGAATGAAATCTTATGAGATCTTACCTGGTCTGGCCTACATGTGACTCCAGAGCCACAGCAGTGTGGTTGAATCTCAACTGCCCTCTGAAATGGCCTAACAAGCCACTCGGTTCAAGGGCAACTAGGGATGGGCAATAAATGCTGGCCCAGCCAGCGATGCCCATGAATGAATAAAACACAATTATATTCAGACAACCACTTGCATTTCTGTAAGTTTTCCTGGCTTTTATCATTGGTGTCTGACTCTTCTAACAAGTTAGTTTCTGCAGGCTTGTAGGCTAGCGTCCAATCTTTTGTTAGTCTCGCAGTCGATCCTTTTCCTCCCCTGCTGTTTGGTTACAATAGCTGCTTTTTATGTTGTTGCTTGTTGCACGGTTCTTGCAACATATCGTTTCCTTTATCTCAAAACAATGACCTTGGTTATGAAAATAGCCAGTTGTTAATGCCGTCTGTTTTCCTAATAAGCTCATTCATTTATCAAATACCAAAAATATCCCAGCCGCCTTGGATGGATACGAGATCCTATGGCACTATTTCAAAGAAGAACAGGGGAGTTATCGCTGGTGCCCTGGCCAATATTTCTGAATCAAAATTAGACTCATTCCTGTTTGTGGGAGCTTGTTGTGTAAGATTTAAGTATTTAAATATTCACTTGCATTGCCATAACCTCCAGGGCTATGGACCAAGTGCTGGAAAATGGGATTCGTGTAAGTGACATGGACACGATGGGCTGAATGGCTGCCTCTTGTTCTGTGAACATCTACGAATCTATGCAAATTTATTTCGAAATTAATAGTGATCTCAACATTAATTCCTTGGGCACCTCTCTTTTTGCTTCTCCCACCCGCCACTGCCGATTGTAAAACATTTGTGGGTTGCCATCCCTGGCTATACCTTTGGTCCTTCTAGCCTTTGCCTCGATGGACGTATCTGAAACTTGAGTGTTTTGACTTTCTGATACATTCCTTTCCTTGGGAGCCGGTTTACTCCCTTGTACCAACTCCAGTTTCTTTTTCGTCACTTACTTTGCACCAGAGACAGGGAGCTTTTGCTCTTGATTGCTTTTTATTCCTATTTTTATTTTTATTTTTTTGATATCCTTAAGCATTTAAATTTTTATTTCACTTGGAAATTGGTGATAATTGTCTCTATCCATTCTAGTTGTTCTCCCTATGCCCTGTACTTTTTTGACGTCATTTAAGGTGGAAACTTGAGTCGACATTAGCAAGGACAGGCTATACATGGACTTTTATCCTGGTGGGGCCCCAAAAACAGAAACTATGACAAGTATTTAAAAAATGCTCTCCAAGATGTGTGAAATCCTAGAAAATTTGCAGAATGCTTTTTGAGTACTATCTGCAAACTATTTGAATAAGAATTGGGAGCAGTAAAGGCCATGTGGCCCCCTCCAGCCTGGTCTAAGATAAGGGTTGAATTTATATAATAACTGAGCATGCACAACCCTCCAAGGTAGAGAATTTCAACCTGCCATTTGAGGGCCATACCTAGCACAAAGGAAGATGATTATGGTTCTTGCATCATCTCAATTCCAAGATATCACTGCAGGAGTTCCTCAGGGTAGTGTCCTAGGCCCAGCCTTCTTCAGCTGCTTCATCAATGACTTTCTTTCCATTACAAGGTCAGAAGTGGGGATGTTTGCTGATGATTGCCCAATGTTCAGCATTTGAGACCTCAGATACAGAAGCAGTCCATGACCAAACGCAGCAAGACCTGGACAATATCCAAGCTTAGTCTAATTAGTGGCAAGTAACGTGCATGCAACGTGCCAGGCAATGACCATCTTTGAGAGAATAATAACCATGACACCATGACCTTGACATTCAGTGGTATTGCCATCACTGAATCTCCCACTATCAACATCCTGGGGGGTTACCATTGCCTAGAAACTGAACTGGAGCAGCCATATAAATACCGTGGCTACAGGAGCAGGTCAAAGGCTAGGAATCCTGCAGCGAATAACTCGCCTCCTGACTCCCCAAAGTTTGTCTACCATCGACAAGGCAGGTCAGGAGTGTGTTGGAATATTCTCCACTTGCCTGGATGAGTGCAGCTCCAATAATGCTGAAGAAGCCCTGCACCATCCGGGACAAAGCAGCCCCACTTGATTGCTGCTACTCCCTCCATCACAATGAAGCAGCCGTGTGTACCATCTACAAGGTGCACTGTGAAAACTCACCAAAGCTCCTTTGGCAGCACCTTCCAAACCCACAGACTGCTACCATCTAAAAGTAGTAAAAAGTTTAACAACACCAGGTTAAAGTCCACATCATGACCATCTAAAAGGACAAGGGCAGCATTTACATGGGAACCCCACCACCTGGAGATTCCCCGCCAAGCCCCCCCTCTACCCTGACACGGAAATATATTGCTGTTCCTTCACTGTGTCAAAATCCTGGAACTCCCTCTAAAGGCACCATGGGTGTACCTGCACCACATGGACTGCAGCGGTTCAAGAAGATTGTCCACCACCACCTTCTCCAGGACAATTGGAGATGGGGAATAGATGCTGGCCTAGCCTGTGGCACCCACATTCCATGAATGTTTTTTTTTTAAAGTACTCCATATTCAGACGTCCAACTGTGATCTGAAAAGACCTAAAAAGTAAATAACTTCAGGTTCAGAATCAAATTCACCCTGATACCTATGCACACCACCTTAGAATATCATCTAAACCATGTTAAGTTTGGTGTTATTGAATTATGTTGATTCAGAGATTCCTTGAGTTCATTGATTAATAGAATCCCTAGAGTGCAGGAGGCCATTCGGCCCATCGAGTCTACACCGACCACAATCCCAACCAAGCCCTGTTCCCGTTAACCCCACATATTTACACTGCTAATCCCCCTGATATTGGGGTCAATTTAGCACGGCCAATCAACCTAACCACATCTTTGGACTGAGGGAAACCGGCGCACCCGGAGGAAACCCACAAAATTGAACCCAGGTCCCTGACGCTGAGGCAGCAGTTCTAAGTTATGTGCCACCGTGCACCCGATTTGTATATTAGTCTTGTAATTTACTCCTGGCTTATTATATAATTTAACCAAACTGTGAATGAATGTGTATAATTTGCTATGCAGGAGATAATGCAGCAATTTTATTTTATGGCACTAGAGGGCACCAGTGTTATACCATATCAGTATTGATGTATGTTCGACACTTGTCAACTAAAAATACTATGAATTTGACAAGTATTTCCTACATGTCCCATTGAGAGCATTGGCCGTGCATTCATTATTAATTAGGTAGTGCACAGATATGATGATCTGAGTGATCTCTTTAAAACTCGCAATAGTTAATGAACTGCAGCAAGAGATCCCCTGTTCAATTTGAATTTATAAAATTTTCATGGGATTGGTTGTCAGTGGCTTGGTCAGCATTTATCGTTCATCCCTGGTTGCCATTAAGATTTGATTTATTATTGTCACATAGAATCCCTACAGTGCAGAAGGAGACCATTAGGCCCATCGAGTCTGCACCAACGACAATCCCAGCCAGGCCCTATCCCCGTAACCCCACATATTTACCCTGCTAATCCCTCTAACCTACACATCTCGGGACACTAAGGAGCAATTTAGCGTGGCAAATCCACCTAACCCGCACATTATTGGAGTGCGGAAGGAAACTGGAGCACCCGGAGGAAACCCACGCAGACACGGGGAGAACGTGCAAACTCTACACAGACAGTGACCCAAGCCGGGAATTGAGCCCACGTCCCTGGAACTGAGAGGCAGCAGTGCTAACCACTGTGCTACCGTGCCACCACATGTACTGAGATGCAGTGAAAAGTATTGTTGAAAGGCTGTCTTGAACTGCCGCCCTGAACCACTGCAGTCTACAGGAACACCCCCAGTCCTTTTGAGGGAGGAAATTCCAGGATTTTGACCCAGCGACAGTGAAGGAATGGCAATACATTTCCAAATCAGGATGGCGAGTGACTCGGAGAGGAACTTCCAAATGCTGATGTTCCCAGGTATCTGCTGCTCTTGTCCATCTAGATGATAGCAGTCTTGAGTTTTGAAGATGCTGTGTCAGCAGCATTGGTAAGTTGTTGCAGTGCATCGCGGTACACACTGCCGCCACTGTGAACCGGCAGTGAAGGGAGTGAATGTTTGTGGAAGGGGTGTATCTGCACAGTTATCTCAGCACAAAAGGATGCCACAGTTGGCTTCAGTTCTCCTGGGCTGGAGAGAGGAGGATTGGCCAACATGCCCTTCTCCTGATGTGCGATGCAGTGATCCATGAGAGGAAGTGACTGGATGCAGCGCAGATTCCCGCCTGTCCCTGGTGTTTGGACAGCCTGCCGCCACATGTATGAAGACTGACTACTTGGTAGCGAAGCTCCTGGAGGTCGCTGATGTTCAGGGAGCCATATCCTCTCCCAGAATTCTTCAGATGTAAATTGCAGATGGGAGATCATTGCGTACATAGTTTACACATTATTTTGTGGAATGCAATGTTCTAACTGGAGCTTAACCCATATTGGGGTTAAGAGTTTATTTTTGTTCCGATTAATTAAGCAGCGAAATGCTGCAGTTCCAAAGAAAACTAATCATAAGCTGAACTTTAATGAGCCAAGGCTTTGTAAAGAAACAGTCAAATATCAATATAAGAAATGGACTTGCCACTTTCATAGACTTTTACTTCAGGAAGATTTATTCTTAATTGGACATTGCAGCCAATGGCAGATATAGACGTTCTTGTGCATCAGTGTGACGCACAATCTTGTTCACTTCATACTCTTGCGCACACCTGGCACCCCTAAAAGTTTTAAAGCTTATTTATTAGTGTCACAAGTAGGCTTACATTAACACTGCAATGAATTTACCGTAAGAAGTCACAACAGGTTAAAGTCCAACAGGTTTATTTGGTAGCACGAGCTTTCGGAGCGCTGCTTCTTCAGGTGAACCTGGTGTTGAGTCGTGCCCACCCCAGTCCAATGCCGGCATCTCCACATCATGAAGTTATTGTGGAAATCCCCTGGTCGCCACACTTCTGTTCGGGTAACACTGAGGGGAATTTAGCACGCCCTTCAGACTGTGGGAGGAAGCTGCAGCACCCGGAGGAAACCCACACAGACACTGTGGAGTTCGCACATTCTCCCAGACAGCGACCCAAGCCAGGAATCAAACCCAGGTCCCTGGTGCTGTGAGGCGGCAGTGCCAACCACTGTGCCCCTAGTTGTGGGCAGTACAATTCTGATGCAATTCTCCTTTTTTTGCCTTGTCTGCTTTGAACTGCTCCATTGCTGAACCGCCTCGCAAATACTTCCAGATGTCTTTCAGTTGCAATGGCACATACTAGCCTTCGATGGAAGAAGTGTGCATTTACAGAATAATAATGCATATGGGGCTAGTCGCTTAGTCTATCAAATCTGGACAGTTTTTCTACCAAGTCTCATCCACACTCCTGTCTTTTTACCCCATTCTTCATATTCTTCACTCTTTAAGTTTGATCCTCTCCTGGAATTTGAGCTGGCCTCGTCACATCCTCATGAATCCTCCTGATGCCTTTTCCATGTCTTCATTTCAACAGAGCACTTCAAACGAAGAATGCTCATCAGTCTGTGCCCTGGCTACAGTTGTACAAGTTCAACATTATTTCAGTCGTTTTGCATTCTGTGCTTTTTAGAATATTGAACCCAGGATTCTGTTTACTTCATTGATCATCTGAAGCTGTTCATTGTTTCATTTCCCTATTTTTTAAGCTGTTTTTCTATGTTAAATGGCATCTGCTGCCTGTCATTATCATGCTGTCATCGTAAAATGTCAATATTCCTTCAATCCAGATTAGCCATGTGGATGACGAGAGTAACCTAACACTGATCTTGATGAAACATCACTTCCCATACATTCTCTTTCCAAGAAACGTCCCTTCACCTAAAACCTTGTCCTTCTGTCCTCTGTAGATGATGGGGACTAGTATTGAATCTTTCTGTTTAATTAGAACAAGTCAGGCTTTGGGATCCTTGAGGTAGATGGGTTTAGGTTGACGCAGTGGTTAGCACTGCTGCCCCTCAGCGCCAAGGTTCCGGGTTCAATTCCAGCCTCTGGTCACTGGCTGTGTGGAGTCTGCACATTCTCACCGTGTCGGTGTGGGATTCCTCCAGGTGCTCTGGTTTCCTCCCACAGTCTAAAGATGTGCGGGTTAGATTGATTGGCCATGCTAAATTGACCCTAGTGTTGGGAATTAGTGGGGTAAAAGAGGGTTATGGAAATAGGGTCTGAGTGGGATTGTGGTCAGTACAAACCTGATGGGCTGAATGGCCTCCTTCTCTGCTGTAGGGATTCTATGATCTATGGATGCCCCAAAAGTCTTGGGCTAAGATTTGACGTGACAGACAAATTGGGCAAATTTGCAGGTTCCTTGGGTGGGTGGATTATATCAGTTTTGATTTTGGGCTATGAGGATTGGGGCAGTGGGGCTGGTTAAATTGCTGCTGCACGGAGCTGGTGTTGACTTGACAGATCCAAGTGGTCACCTCCTGTGCCATAGCCGTTCTGTTTCTATGACCTGCATTATCTGAAACCTTTCACCATGGCCTCTGCTCTCTGCATATCAACTCCTGAATAGACAGAGGGACAATGTCTGCAGAGATTAAACCATGCCAGATAAGTGAAAGAAGTGGCAATGACCCTTTCCTGCTCTTTTGTTCCCTCATTTCTGCCTTTAGATACGAGGCAATCATAGAGTCATAGGTTTACAGCATGAAAACAGACTCTTCGGCCCAACTTGTCCATGCCGCCCTTTTTTAAACCACTAAGCTAGTCCCAATTGCCTGCGTTTAGTCCATATCCCTCTGTACTCATCCATGTAACTGTTTAAATACTTTTTAAAAGACAAAATTGTACCCGCCTCTACTACCTCTGGCAGCTCGTCCGAGACGCTCACCACCCTCTGAAAAAATTGCCCCTCTGGACCCTTTTGTATCTCTCACCTTAAACCTATGCCCTCTAGTTTTAGACTCCCCAACCAAGATGTCTAAGCCCCTCATTATTTTATAGACCTCTTTAAGATCATCTCTAAGTCTCCTACGCTGCAGGGAAAAAAAATCCCAGTCTATCCAGCCTCTCCTTTATAACTCAAACCATCAAGTTCCGGCAGCATCCTAGTAAATCTTTTCTGCATTCTTTCTAGTTTAATATCCTTTGTATAATAATCATTAGTCTTTTTTAATTAACTGCAAAATTAGTTACAAGATGCCTTAGTTTTTGTGCAAAAAGTGAAATAGCTGGAAAATTAGCTTGGGTTAAAGATTTTGATTACTGAAAATAAAATTCCTCCTGTTTTTGCTAGCTTATTGTTTCCTCTTTTCTATTTAGGATTCGGGGCCAGTAGCAGTTCTGCTTCTGTAGAGAATAACAGTTACTCCAAGAACAATGTTCTTCAAACTTATCATGCGAAGATTGATAACAATCTAGGTAAGGTATTATCAGACTGTGTTGTCTGCGTGTGTGTACATATGCATTCCTTCATTCTGGAACTCCCCCATCCCATTCCAAAGACTGACACTGGGGATCCGTTAAATTTCAGAACAGCAAGGTTTCTGCCAGGTAAAAGTTGTGGGACCGCAGCAGGTGCAATGTTGGTAAACGTGAGGTCATCCATTTTGGTAGGAATAACGGCAAAATGGACTATTATTCAAATAGTGAAAAATTGCAGCATGCTGCTGTGCAGAGGGAACTGGGTGTCCTTGTGCAAGAATCGCAAGGAGTTAATTTGCAGGTGCAGTGGGTAATTAAGAAGGCAAATGGAATTTTGTCCTTTATTGCTAGAGGGATGGAATTTAAAAACAGCGAGGTTATGTTGCAGCTGTATAAGGTGCTGGTGAGGCCACACCTGGAGTACTGTGTACAGTTTTGGTCTCCTTACTTGAGAAAGGATATACTGGCACTGGAGGGGGTACAGAGGCGATTCACTAGGTTGATTCCGGAGTTGAGAGGGTTGGTTTATGAGGAGAGACTGAGTAGACTGGGGCTATACTCATCGGAATTCAGAAGAATGAGGGGAGATCTTATAGAAACATAAGATTATGAAGGGAATAGATAAGATAGAAGCAGGGAAGTTGTTTCCACCGATGGGTGAAACTAGAACGAGGTGGCATGGCCTCAAAATAAGGGGAAACAGATTTAGGACTGAGTTGAGGAGGAACTTCTTCACACAAAGAGTTGTGAATCTGTGGAATTCCCTGTCTAGTGAAGCAGTTGAGGCTACCTCATTGAATGTTTTTAAGGCAAGGATAGATACATTTTTGAACAGTAAAGGATTTAAGGGTTAGGGTGAGCGGGCGGGTAAGTGGAGCTGAGACCACGAAAAGATCAGCCATGATCTTATTGAATGGTGGAGCAGGCTCGAGGAGCCAGGTGGCCCACTCCTGCTCCTAGTTATGTTCCTCAGAGTTAACATGCGAGATAGTTATGGTCTAATTCTGATCTCCTGTGTGTTCACCCTACCTAGAGAATTTTTGTAGTTTTCGTTCTACTAGCTGAAAAGTCTATCCTTTTTATAGTTTCTATTTTTAATGATAATTGCCTTTCTTCTCCCAAGTCCAAAGATGAACATGCGGGTTGGGTTGATTGTCATGCTAAGTTGCCCCTTAGTGTCCCAGGATGTGTAAATTAGAGGGATTAGCAGGATAAATGTATGGGAATGTTGTTGGTGCAGCCTCGATGAGCCAAATGGCGGCCTCCTGCACTGCAGGGATTCTATGATGATTCTAAGTGGCCTTCACTGCTGGCAACTGGTCCAATCTGTATCTATCAGACTTCTGTATCATATTCTGAAGGTTGGCAAGCAAACATTTTAAATGATTCAGCATCCTTGTCCCTCTGCCCTCTAATGCAGTAAGAGATGGGGCACAAATCTTTGGCCCTCACACCAGTGCAGCTCTGAAAACGGCTGCTTGGAATTGTGTATGCGTAGTCTGCAGTGAGCCTCCCATGTTTCCCCGCCCAATGAGCAAAGTGCAACCTCAGCAGCCGAGGTGGTAACCTGCTGTATGAAGGCTTGTTGACGCGCAAGTGGGGAGCCCGTAACCCCACGGTACCAGAAAATGCCACTGCAGTTTAAAGCTTCAGCGACTCTGTATGCATTTGTTCGTCCTGAGCTCCCAGCTCCCAATCGCTACCATGCATTTATGGGAAAGCACTGAGGAGGGCACTTGCCAGCAGCGGGTGTGTTGTCTTGTGGGTCCCTCCCAAGCTAAAAGCAGCTTTAACTTGCTGCTCATTTAGCTCGTAAGCAAACCTACCTTGTTTCTCTACACAAATCGCTATGCTCAGAAGTAATGAATCAAATGATAAGGTACTAAATAAACGCAGGCTTCTGATTTATATTAACTGTTCAAACGTGCCCATGTAATTTCAAATGATCCCCTTGGGTAATTAGTGCATCACCCGCACGATGCCATATTTACAACAGAGTCTTTATTTCTGCTCCATTCATATTGCATTTTAATTGAATTTGGTGACATGCTCCCTCTTAAGGTTTTCATCACTGAAGGGAAAGGTGTAGATTTTGTTCCCTTTTGTGGGTGACTTGTCCACAGCAGTTCAGTGGCTCGCACTCTTTTGAGTTAAGTCAGAATTTTGAGAGTTCAAGTCTCACTCCGGAAACCTGAGCACAAAATTTTGTCTGGCGTTGCAGTGCCTTGCGAGAGTGCTGCACTGCCTGAGGTACCGTCTTTCTGGATCAGAAGTTAAATCAAGGTCCCCTTGGGCAGTAGTAAAATATCCCATGGTGATATTATGAAGAAGAGCAGCAAGTAATCCTGGCTGTTTTGGTCCATATTTATCCCTCGACCAACACCAAAGTAATAATTGGCTGTTCGCCTGTCTTGCAGTGTGTAGGAGCTTGCTGCGTGTAAATTGACTGCTAGGCTTCCTCCATTAAAATCGTGGCTACTCTTCAAAAGTTGTTTGTCTATAAAATACTTTGAGATTGTGAAAGTTGCAGTAATGTACTCGCCTTTCTTATTGTGCAAACCTGACTCGTGTTTCTGTCTGTCTGTCCCCTCTAATCACAGATGAGTTGTCCTCTGGTCTCGGCCGTCTGAAGGGGCTGGCAGTTGGTCTGCAGACAGAAATCGACGACCAGGATCAGATCATTGATCGTTTGACAAACAAGACCGAACGCCTGGATTCCAAGATCATTGCAACCGATCGACAGATTCGTAAACTTTAAAGTGCCGCGTGGGATTTCCAAATTTGTTTTCTAAATTCATCTTGAAAATAACTGACCTTCCAGAAATAACACCTTTTTTTTTATTCAGGTGATTTGGTAAACGGGGTTTGAGAGAAAACCATTCTCAAACCTCCCAAAGAAATTGACTCGATTCCTAACTGTGTTTCTGAATGTATTGCAACGGGGCCTGATTTAATTTTTTATGCATTCTAGGAGTTCTGCATCAAACAAATACCGATTAACGTGATGCAGGAGTTGCACAGCAATGTCACTCTCTTGTTCAATCTGGTTTTCAATAACCTACGCCAGTTTGTATGGAAGGCAAGGATTGAACGTGATCCAAACTTCACTATCAATACGCGTGCGAAACCTGGATGCATTTTGTTGCATATGCTTTTGCTGTAAGTGGTAGCTTTGATGGAAAGGCCTGTATGAACAAGCCTGTATGAGCTCACTGGAATATCTCTCGTACTCAGTTACTGTGTGGAGAGTCAGCTTTGGCTGGTTTGCATATTGTCTACTGTTGTTTCAACTCCAGCATACGCTCAGTCATTCTTGCCCAGTCTGTGATTAGCTTGTATTGTGAATATACTGTGCAGATGTGTGTTTGGTAATCTGTGACTTGTAGCATCAGTTATATCCAAAACCTTTTATAAAGATTAATATATCTAACAACAAAAATATTTCCACCAGTTAGTGCTAGTTATCCAGATCAAAATGTAGCCTTTAGATTTTTTTAAATCAATGGAAACAGTGCTTGTTTTATTTTTAAGGGATATTTTGATTGCCAAGTCATTTGTTCTTAGAAGTCCAATCTGTCGTCTAACAAAAGCTCACTGTGTAAGAAATAGATGTACTCTGGGTGGGGGTCTCTTGAAGCTGTTAATTTTAGTCCTGTTTTTCCTGTCGTGTATTTCAGGATCGCCTTTGGCGAGGCAAAACCTTCATGTTGACTGCAGTAAAATGAATGCAAGCAGACTTGCAGGTGATTGTCTCTCTAGAAAAGTGGTTTAAAAATGGAAGGAGAGGGAGAAATCTTAAACTGAATAGTCACAATCCTCAATGCTGTGTAGGGAAATGGATGTCGTGTCTGTGTTCACACACTTCTCACTCGCTATGCCATGCAGTGAGGGTGATGTACTCATTTCTCACTTCTCTGTTTATGCTGTTTTCCATAGAGCACATTTAACATCCTTTCTGTTTTGTGTGCTGCCTTTGCCTCTATGTCCTTTCTGGTTTTTGTTTTTAATTTCTGGTGTGCAGTGGAATTGGCTGATTAAAGTTGTGGACTACTCATGCTGCCCCTTAAGCATCAACCAGGGTGGCTGAGGCACTCTGAAACACCGTGAATTAGAGCGCAGCTGTAGTTATTACCACCTGGCCACTCCTGTAGCTGCTTTCTCAAAGGTGCCAAGTGCTGAGGAGTGAAAAGTAAGTCGTGTTTCTTATTGCAAGGCCGTCTTCTCCAGGTTGCTATTTTGATGAATAAAGTGTGTAAAGAGTGTGGTGTGCACAGGAAGGTGGTGAGTGGAAGCAGGAGAGTTGACTAAGGCAGCCACTGGAGGATCAAAATCTTTGTCCTTGCAGACTCCTCAGTTTGTCTGTCGTCGCAACAAGTTTGTTTCCTGGCCTTGTACAAACTCAATACACCTGCCTTTTTATCCATTGGATTTTGTAAATCTGGTCAGGGTTGGGGTTAAGAGGTCAAAGCGCAAACCTGCCTTGGAGGTGATGGATTTATTTCTCATAGCGTTCAAAAGTCTGACTTGGGGGAAATGCAGTAAATAGATCCTTGCTAAAATATCTGAAACCCATGCAAAGCCCCTTTAGCAATAGAGTGCATTTCCTGTGTAGCACTTGCTGAGGATTTGCAGTCAGAAAAAATTAGCAGTTGAGGCATCCAGTGTATTTTTGTCTGCGGCTGGACATTGGATTAGAAATATGTTTCACACAAATTCTCTTTCTTCACACTAAAAACGATGATTTTTGTTTTAAAAAGAATAAGTTAGCACAGCATGTGAATTGCACAAGGTGGGTGCAGTTTTTTTTAACTATAGCAAACTTTCTTTTGGCTGCGGTAACTAAGCACAGGCTTAACTTCCTTTGAATACTTGGAAAATCAAACATCAAAAGAGCTGGGTATAATTTAATTGGGAAACTAAATGCACAAGCATTCATCTATAATTCTCTTGAATCAGTTCTAAATGTTTAACTAATTATCTAACTATTTAATCATTTGTGAACATTTTATTTTACGCACATAATTAACTACGTTCTAGTTTAAATAGCCAAATTGTTAACATCGCTTTTCTAGTTTCTCCCAACATGCCATTGTTTGAGTTGAGATGGGTTTGAGAAATTGATACATCCCAATTAAATTCCTTTCAGAAGCTTATTTCAAAAAACCAATGAAACATAATTAGCTGTGAACTAGTATAGTGCGACGTGTGGTCTAGCACTGATACTGCATGATATATAATCAGCAGGCAATTGAATTTTCAACTCCCAAAAAGTATATTGTGCAGGTTTTGCGAGTTTGGATTGCTGCTCAGTCCAAACTAAATATACATACATGACTGCACTCATGGCGAACTGGTTTAACTCAATTTTTGTCCACATTTATCTCCAGTCAGAGCAAGCGTGCTTGTGATACCAGAAGTATTTTGAAACCTTGCTGCTGTTTTAGTTCCTTTCACGTAGTAGAAGGATTTGCAGATATTTGATCTCTAAGCTTGATGGCGCTTTTGCTCCACATGGTGACTAATGCATTTGAACACATTGTTTAGATGGATAACAGTGAAGCATTTTGCAAAGCTGGGAAAGGTGCCATTCCCATACTCCTTAAGTGGACATGTGTTTAGATAGAAATGCTATATAACAGCTAATCGAGTGCCTTCTATAAAAAATTTAATAGGCGAAAAGTACAAACCCCTGGAATACATTGTACCAACATTTACAAGGGCAATTCCTTGTCATACAAGTTATAGGGTTTCTGGTCAAACCTAATAATGTGATACTGTTTTAATTGTATAAATACTTTGAAGAACAAACTAATGAAATGTGTTTGATTTGTTACTGGACTGGAAATATTTGTATTTGGAGCCTTCAGAGTAAAAGCCTTTCCTAATTTTTGACCTTTCTGTTTGAAATGATCTGACTTTGTCTTGTGCAATAAAACCTTAAAACCTCTCTCTCATTTTTATACAGATGTAATTTGGTGAGCAGGAGCAAAACAAAATGAAATGCAATGATGCTTTTCACCTTGCTTGAGCAGTAGTTTGAATTTTTCATCATTCAAATACTACTTTGTCCAGACTGATCCGAGTAGCTTATGGTCCAATGGAAAAAAAATATCAGGCACTTACATTTTGTGTGCGCACATTTTAAAATGGATTTAAAAACCTTTCGGACCTGACTAATGCCGTTCTGGCTAAACAATTGATTCCCTCTGTGGGTGACGTCCGAGAAGACTTAATTTTTAAAAATATACTTGTTTTTCCCCTTAGGCAGCATGGTTGCATTTTTAATCAAATGAAGGTGTTCTGCTTTCCAAAATCTTGCGGTTAATAACTATCTGCAGATGATCATGCATTTTGGAGTTATTACTTGTGATTATTGGTTTTCCTAGTTATTGTCTCCATCCTCCCCTGCTGACTCTTGGGATCATAGGATCCCTACAATGTCAAAAGAGGCCATTTGGCCCATTGTACTTGCACTGACAATGCTCCCCAGGCCCTATCCCTGTACACACATATTTACCCTGCTAATCCCCCTGACACTAAGAGGCAATTTAACATGGTCAATCAACCTAACCCGCACGTCTTTATTCAGTGGAAGGAAACCGGAGCACCCGGAGGAAACCCATGCAGACATGGGGAGAATGTGCAAACTCCACACAGCCACCCAAGGCCAGAATTGAACCCAAGCCTCTGGTGTTGAGGCAGCAGTGCTAATCTACTGTGCCACCTTGCTGCCCCTATGATGATTGATTTATTTTACTTGTAGGATATGGATATTGACAGCAAGGCTTATCTGTCTTTAACTGCCCTCGGTGGTGAGCTGCTGCCTTAATACAACTGCCTGATTGTTGGGCCATTTCAGTCGACCATGTTGTGGGTTTGGAGTCACACGGACAAATATATCATTGATATGGAGAGCTGCTTACGTTCTCTAAAATGCCATTAGCAAGCAGTAATCCAGTTGTTTCATGGCCACCATTACTGATACTAGCTTTTCATTCCAGATTGATTTATTTTGAAGCTGCTGTGATGGCTCATGTCTCCAGCTCAATTATTAATCCATTTCCTTCCATAGTCACTTTGCTACCTATCTACAGCACCTTTAACAACCTCAGGATTGTCCCTTAGGGCTTTACACCCAGTGAAGTATCTTTTTTTTTAATGCAGTCGCTGTTGCAGGAAATGCAGCAGCCAATTTGCACAGGAAGATCCCACAGAGCTGTGTGCTGATGACTAGATAGTCTAGTTGCAGTGATGCCGATCGAAGGATAAATATTAATTCGGACATCTGGGAGAGTTCCCCAGCTCCATTTCAATGTGGAGCCTCTTCAATCCATCTGAAAGGGCAGTTGAATATTTCCTTTGAGAAATGGAATCTTGCACAGTGCAGCCCGCTGCTAGTACTGCACGAGAATGTCGGCTTAGTGTCTCCGGAGTGGTTTCATGGTATGAGCACTACCATGGTCATTGGCACCTGCGGGGTGTGAAACCAGTCTAATATACTGTGGCAGACAACTTGTGACGCTGATCTCTGACCTAACACCTGGAATATCATTTGTTTATTATTGTCACAAGTAGGCTTGCATTAACACTGCAATGAAGTTACTGTGAAAATCCCCTAGTTGCCATACTCTGGCACCTGTTCGGGTGCACAGAGAATTTAGCATGGTAAATGCACCTAACCAGCACTCTGGACTGTGGGAGGAAACCCACAGAGAGAACGTGCAGACTCCGCACAAATCACCCAAGCTGAGAATCAAACCCAGGTCCCAAGCGCTGTGAGACCGCAGTGCTAACCACCGTGCCGTATCTTTTCTGTTGCGATCTCCATATTAATCAGCTCTTTCAAAAGGTGGAAGAATACAGCAGCATCCTAAATGATGCCTTGGTTCTGATCAGGGTTCTGCTATCATCATTAGCTGTTCCTCGATTCGTGATGACGTCTTACTCAGTCCTGTGTTCCTGCCATTGGTGGACTTGTGATTCAGCAGGCTGATTCTTGACCCACTGATCTTTGAGCACAAGATAGAGAGAACTGGCAGGCAAGATTTTGATTTCTCTGCTGCTTTTGCCTCACTGTTAAGACATTTGGATTCTAAATCGGATGCAGCTTGATGGACAAGTTGCAACCATTTTGAAGGGTTGGTAGTGAGCTCCTCCTAGCCATTGGTGTCAATACTATGCTTCAAGGAGAACTTCAGCATCTTTGAAGCATTTTCTTTGTCTTCTGGTGGAACGGTGGCCCTTTGAGAGTTGAGAAATTGGGATCTGGTGGGAAGGGGCCCTATCCTCAGCAATCCAGGCAGTATCCAACCCATTGAAGCTGATTTTTCAGTTTAGTCTGAATGCTTGTGGAACTGGCTTCAAGAGTCCAGTAAGTCCTCTGACAGAACCGGTGAAGGAAGACTCCTGAGTTTCCCCCCACACATGGCTTGGGCCAATCTTGATTTGTAGAACAAGGAAAACTACAGCACAGGAACAGGCCCTTCGACCCTCCAAGCCTGCACGGACCATGTTGCCCGTCTGAACTAAAACCCCCTCCTACCCTTCCAGGGACCATATCCCTCTATTCCCATCCTATTCATGTATTGTCCAGGCGCCCCTTAAGTCACTTTCATGTCTGCTTCCACTACCTCCCCTGGCAGCAAGTTCCAGGCACCCACCACCCTCTGTGTAAACAGAAACTTATGCAGCTGTGTTTTTCTAATTGTATTTTTAAACAATTTCTGAAGCAAGTATGTCATAAATGTTCTATGAATGCAATCAGTATTAAATAAAAATCTTTGCAGCATTTGCCTCTGGATAGCAGAGCAAAGTAGATCTCCTGATTTAAGCAGATGTGCTCAGCCTTTAGAAATATGTCTTCTAAACATATAAACTTCCTATTTTTGGCCAGGGAGGACGAACCATTTAAAGCTTTAAAACTGCATGTTCTACTCCTGCTTATCCAGATTGAGACACTAAAGGAACTTGGCTTAAAAAGTCAGACCTCTTGTCGACATTAGCATTGCCACATAAGCTACTGGGTCACAATTTTAATAAATCTTTTATTTATTCGGAATAGATTTTTGAACATCTGCCACGTCCCATGTTTCTGCCAAAGTGCGGAGCTTCTGAAACAGGTGCCTGTTAAATCTAGGTTCAAACCCAAGTCAATCTGATATTGGTTTGAATGTTTGTATAGCTAGACCATGTGTGTGTGTGTGCATTAATACAAGTGAGTACTTGTGTGCTTTGCTATTATAAATCCAAAGAGGATGCGGTAACCCTTGCAGTTATGGCACTTTGACTGCTGACTACACTGGTTGTTTTATACAGAACATTTGCAGGTGTTCAGAGCAGGATGTAAACGACTAAGCTATCATTATTCAGCTTTGCTTTTCATCTGATTGGAGGGGATTTTTAGAGAAAGCAGGAAATACATTGTGTCCAAGTGTTACAATAACCATTGGGGTTGTCTTGTTAACAATCAACCAAATGTTTTCCTTTTAAATCTGTTGATGGCTATGAAGGATATGAGCTGTGCAGAAATATACTATTCTTGACGGGCTGATTTTCTAGACCGCGTATTGCACAGGGAGTTGATACGAGACTGGTCACATTACTTCATGTAGAATCTGGTTGAATTGCATAGTGTGCCACCCAAACTAATTTTGGAATGCCGTAGAGGTTTACAGCATGGAAACAGGCCCTTCGGCCCAACTTGTCCATGCGTCCCTTTTTTTTAAACCAGTAAGCTCGTCCCAATTGTCTGCATTTGGCCCATATCCCTTCCCATCTTACCCACGTAGCTGTCTAAATGCTTTTTAAAAGACAAAATTGTAACCGCCTCTACAACCTCTGGCAGCTTTCAACAATCTGTGTGGGAAAAAAAATTGCCCCTCTGGACCCTTTTGTGTATCTCGCCTTAAATCTAAGCACTCTAGTTCTATACTCCCCTATCTTTGGAAAAAGATGTTGACTAGCTGATCTCTGCCCCTCATTTTATAGGCCTCTATAAGAACAACCCCAAGTCTCCTACACTCCAGGGGAAAAGAGTCACAGTCCTAAAATATTCCTGTTATGGGTTAAAATTTTCAAGGTACACTGTTTTCCCTTGCAATGAGTGTTCTTTGTGAGTGTGTCTGTGTGTCGTTTCCCCCCCCCCCCCCCCCAACAACCCCAAGTCATTTATCCAGTTCATTCCGGGAGGTCTGAAGGATGGTTGGCGTAGGGAGTTGATTCAGATCGATGAACCAGCGGCTATGCTTCTGAGATTGGGATTAAACCACATTGTGGGGGGAGGAGGAATGGCCATTATTTATTTGTCCTAAATGAGACCTCTGCTGTTGCAATATAAATTCCATGTCCAAGTCCTTTGTCAAACTAAAATGGCCAGGCTTTCTACTTGTCACCCATGGCTCAAGTCAGTGACATCTCCCCTCTCGAGTCTCAATATTGTGGTTCAAGACACAAGCCAGAGATTTGAGCCCAAACTCCAGACTTCCATTGCAATGGGATACTGAGGGAGTGCTGTACTTTCAGAGCTGCAAAGGTCAGTCACAGAATCATCTGCAATGTATATACTACCTGTCAAACTTTGCAGGTTATAGTGAAGAAAACAAACTGATCCACCCTGGCTAAACATTGAAATGTGGCTGATGATCTCACTTGTGTCAGTGCTGGTTGTTAATACCTCACCGTTGCTGCCTGAAGGAAGTGTTTTATCCCCCTTACCAATTATGTTGCCTTACATATGGGCAGCACAGTGGTTCGCACTGCTGCCCCTCACAGCAACAGGGACCTGGGATTGATTCCCTGTTTGGTTCACTGTCTGTGCAGCATCTGCACATTCTCCCCGTGTGTGTGTGTGGGTTTTCTCCAGGTGCTCCGGTTTCCTCCCACAGTCCAAAAAGATGTGCTGGTTAGGTGCATTAGCCATGCTAAATTCTCCCTAGCGCACCCCAACAGGCGCCGGAGTGTGGCGACTAGGGGATTTTCACAGTAACTTGATTGCAGTGTTAATGTAAGCCTTACTTGTGACACTAATAAATAAGCTTAAACTTATGTAGAGTCAAGACCAAAAGTAACTTTCAGCTGAAGCGAAGAGGTTGAAGAGTGAAGAATTAACATTGCCCCATCTGTGCACAGTTAATGACTTTTGTAATGAGAAGTTACTTGCTTTTAATTCCTATATCTGCATTGATGATGCTATCCTGCCTATAGTGACACTCAGAGTCTCACTATTACCACCTCAACTTCCTATTTGCTTTTAAGCTTTATGGTTTCATATATTTTGAATTTACATTCATTGTTAATCAAATTATCATCCAGCCTCTTCGCTTCACCTGAAAGTTACTTCTGGTCTTGACTCTACATAAGTTTAAGTTATTTATTAGTGTCACAAGTAGGCTTACATTAACACTGCAATCAAGTTACTGTGAAAATCCCCTAGTCGCCACACTCCGGCGCCTGTTGGGGTACGCTAGGGAGAATTTGGCATGGCTAATGCACCTAACCAGCACGTCTTTTTGGACTATGGGAGGAAACTGGAGCACCCGGAGGAAACCCACACACACACGGGGAGAATGTGCAGATGTTGCACAGACAGTAAACCAAACAGGGAATCAAACCCAAGTCCCTGTTGCTGTGAGGCAGCAGTGCGAACCACTGTGCCACCGTGCTGCCCGCATGTAAACTGCAACTCTTTGCTTTGACAAAGGGTCATCTGGACTCGAACTTCAGCTCTTTTCTCTCCTTACAGGTGCTGCCAGACCTGCCGAGATTTTCCAGCATTTTCCCTTTTGGTTTCAGATTCCAGCATCCGCAGTAATTTGCTTTTATCCAATGTGCAACTCTTAACATCCTACTTTACAAAAATAAAATATATTTAAATTAAGTTGTAGTTAGTGGAAAGAATGCCTGTAGTTAACTAGTCCCATTGGTTATTAAAATATTATGGTTGCGCTGCTTAGATGCTTATTTTGCAAGGTTAAGTAACCAATAAACTTGCTCTGGAATCTTGATAATGTGGCCAAATACTTTGCTGAATGTCATTTTTTTTAAATCCTGAAGGGGCAGTGTTGAGATGAGTGTACAAGGAGGGAGCTGAAGAAGTAGACCTTGTCCTGCCCTCTTTTCCCCCATCTCCATCTCCACTCTCTCGCTCTGGTTTCCGCTCTCTTTCTCTTTCTCTTACCCCCCTTCCCCACAATAATTCACTCCTTTCCACTGATATCTGCTTGTCATCCTCCCGCTTCCCCGCTCTCTCTCTCTCTCTCCTCCTCACCCCCATTTCTGCCCCCTTTCATTCTCTGAACCCCACCCCCACCAGCCTTCATTTTCCAGTTATGGGTGCTGCTCACTCTCAGCTTGTTTCACAAGGATAAGCACGTGGAATGCAAATAATTCACTTAAAATATATTGTAATAAGTTACGACAATTCCTGTTGACAAAGTTAATACACCCTTGGAGCACCCTGATTTAGTGCAGGGTGCTGACTATTGTATGTGGCAGGTTACTGATAGCTCCAGCCCCGTGGTGATTTACACCAGCCTAATGTAACAGAATTGAAAAATAACGATATATGCAGTTAAGATGGAAGCATTTCATCTATCACTTCTCCACAGTGTCGCTTCTGACAGGAGCCTGGTGTTTCTTTCAAGCTGTCTCCACATCCTTTCTCATTTATATGATGGTCTCTGGTGTACTGTATAAAGCCTCCATATCTATCTCTCCCTCCCCCTCTCTGTGTGTCTCCCTCCCTCCCCCTCTCTGTGTGTCTTCCTCCCCTCTGTCTGTGTCTCTCCCTCCCTCCCCTCTGTGTCTCTCCCTCCCTCCCCTCTGTCTGTGTCTCTCCCTCCCCTCTGTCTGTGTCTCTCCCTCCCTCCCCTCTGTCTGTGTCTCTCCCTCCCTTCCCCTCTGTCTGTGTCCCTCCCTCCCTTCCCCTCTCCCCTCTGTCTGTGTGTCTCCCTCTCCCCTCTGTCTGTGTGTCTCCCTCTCCCCTCTGTCTGTGTGTCTCCCTCTCCCCTCTGTCTGTGTGTCTCTCTCTCCCCTCTGTCTGTGTCTCCCCCTCTCCCCTCTGTCTGTGTGTCTCCCTCTCTCTCTCTGCCTCTGTGTGTGTCTCTCTCTCTGCCTCTGTGTGTCTCCCTCTCTCTCTCTGCCTCTGTGTGTGTCTCTCTCTCTCTGCCTCTGTGTGTGTGTGTCTCTCTCTCTCTCTGTGCCTCCCTGTCCCATTCCCGCCACCAAAAATCTAGATATCTGATTTATTGGCTGTGGGGAAATTAAAAAGCTGGGAATCTAAATCTTGTTTTCACTTGAGTTACTTCACTGGTGCAAGCAAGTGGGTTGCTGAGTGTGATGGAACCATCACTGAGTCACTTTATAACATCGCTGTCTGTCTATATTCGCATATGGTTTGAAATTTAGCTGCAGGATGAGACTAATAGCTGGATTTGGCCGCAGTTGTGTCAGAACAGAATATCAGGGATCAGGCTACGTTCTCAACCTGAATGTGTGTTACACACACTGGAACGACATGACACAGGATTGTTGCTGCAATTCACTTGCATGCTGCTGATCAAACCCAGCTCCAACCAGTGACTTGGAATATTGTATATGAGGAGTTAGACTGGGGCATAGAGAGTGGGATGCAGGTGTGGTAGGGCAATCTTTGCTGTGCATCAATAACACTTCCATCACTTGGAGGGTTTATGTGCACAAATCGTTGAGTTTAAAGTTTATTTATTAGTCACAAGTCGGCTTACATTAACACTGCAATGAAGCTACTGTGAGAATCCCCTAGTCGCCACACTCCAGCGCCTGTTCGGGTACACTGAGGGAGCATTTAGCACGGCCAATGCAGCTAACCAGCATGTCTTTCAGACTGCAGGAGGAAACTGGAGGAAACCCACGCAGACATGGGGAGAATGTGCAGACTCCACACAGACAGTGACCCAAGTTGGGAATCGAACCCGTGAGCCAGCAGTGCTAAATCATGTGACAGGGTGGTTAGAGAAAATGTTTAACGAGACAGAATCCTGGGCTTTATAAATGGAGGCACTGAGTACAAAAGTTCTGATGGACCTTTTATAAAGCACTAGCTCATCCTCGACAGGAGGCTTGTCTCATTCTGGACAGCACACCTCAGAAAGGACTTGAAGGCACTTGAGAGGTTGCAGAAAAGATTCACCAGAAAGGATCCAGAGATGAGGAATTCTGGTTTGGTGGATAGATTGGAGAAGCCGGGGCTGTTCTTGGAGAAGAGAAGGTTGAAGATAGAAGAATGAGGGGGGAATCTTATAGAAACATATAAAATTATGAAGAGAAGAGGTAAAATAGAAGCAGGGACGTTTCAACTGGTGAGTGAAACTAGAACTAGGGACATAGCCTCAAAATAAGGGGGAGCAGATTTAGGACCGAGTTGAGGAGGAACTTCTTCATAGAACCATAGAATCCAACAGTGCAGAAGGAGGCCATTTGGCCCATTGCATCTGCACCGACCACAATCCCACCTAGACTCTATCCCCATAACCCCACATATTTACCCTGCTAATCCCCCTGACACTAAGGAGCAATTTAGCATAGCTAATCAATCTAACTCGCACATCTTTGGACTATGGGAGGAAACCGGAGCACCCGGAGGAAACCCACACAGACACGGGGAGAACATGCAGACTCCACACAGTCACCCGAGGCCGGAATTGAACACGGTCCCTGGTGCTGCCTCACAGCAGTGTTAGCCACCGTGCCACCCATAGACAGTCTCCCGAGGCCGGAACTGGACCCAGCTGCCTGACACTCTGAGGTAGTAATGCTAGTAAGAAGTTTAACAACACCAGGTTAAAGTCCAACAGGTTTATTTGGTAGCAAAAGCCACACAAGCTTTTGGAGCTGCAAGCCCCTTCTTCAGGTGAGTGGGAATTCTGTTCACAAACAGAGCATATAAAGACACAAACTCAATTTACATGAATAATGGTTGGAATGCGAATACTTACAACTAATCAAGTCTTTAAGAAACAAAACAGCATGAGTGGAGAGAGCATCAAGACAGGCTAAAAAGATGTGTATTGTCTCCAGACAAGACAGCCAGTGAAACTCTGTGGGGGTTACAAATAGTGGGACATGAACCCAATATCCCGGTTGAGGCCGTCCTCGTGTGTGCGGAACTTGGCTATCAGTTTCTGCTCAGCGACTCTGCGCCGTCGTGTGTCGCGAAGGCCGCCTTGGAGAACGCTTACCCGAATATCAGAGGCCGAATGCCCGTGACCGCTGAAGTGCTCCCCAACAGGAAGAGAACAGTCTTGCCTGGTGATTGTCGAGCGGTGTTCATTCATCCGTTGTCGCAGCATCTGCATAGTTTCCCCAATGTACCATGCCTCGGGACATCCTTTCTTGCAGCGTATCAGGTAGACAACGTTCTAACCATTGTGCCACTGTGCCGCCCCAAAGGGTTGTGAATCTGTGGAATTCCCTGCCCAGTGAAGCAGTTGAGGCTACCTCATTGAATGATTTTAAGGCAAAGATAGATAGATTTTCGAACAATAAAGGAATTAAGGGTTATGTTGAGCGGGCGGGTAAGTGGAGCTGAATCCACGAAAAGATCAGCCATGGACTTATTGAATGGCGGAGCAGGCTCGAGGGGCCAGATGGCCTACTCCTGCTCCTAGTTCTTATGAGAGGAGATGTGATCAAGGTGTTCAAAATGGCGAGGGGTCCAGATCGAGAGAAACTGTTCCCATTGGTGAAAGGGAAGGAACCAGCGGGCACAGATTTAAAGGATGGTAAACAAACAGTGGTGGAGTTGGATTCAACCATGTCTCCCAAAAGAAAATTGGATAATTCTCTGACAAGAACATAAATTGCAGTGCACTGAACAAGAGCGGGAGAGGGCCTCGATGCATTGCTCTTGCAGAGGTGTGACACAGATGCGACAAGCTAAATAGGCTCTGCTGTAACTATTCTGTGATTGCAGAGCCCAAGCACACATCAGCAGTCCTGATTTAGCCATCACTCACACGTGCTGAAGGCATGGGAGTGATTTTAAATTGGGGTTACTGCATCAGACCATTTTAATTTTGGACACCCATTATTTCCAAAGTTTAGCAAAGTTGCGATGTCAGGAATTATTGGGAAACACCAGCAAAGTCCACCTTATCCCAAAAAAACAGCTGCATCCAGGAGTGAAGCGAATATGTTTTTACATAAGATATAGTCAGGGTGAGTCACTTTTGAGGAAGATAATCACTCTGTTATTGGAAGAATTTTAGCAACATCTTTGCAACTTCTGTAAGGGATAAACTGAGATTCATGTAAAACAACTCATTTTAAATGTTAATACCTTTCAAAAGTTTGTGCAAAACATGTGCTAAAATGCTGATGGGTTGGCCTATTGCTTTACAAACAAATGGGTTGCACGGTGGCATAGTGGTTAGCACTGCTGCCTCACAGTGCCAGGGACCCAGGTTCGAATCCCAGCTTGGGATACTATCTGTGGGGAGTCTGCACGTTCTCCCCGTGTCTGCGTGGGTTTCCTCCGGCTGCTCCAGTTTCCTCCCACAGTCCAAAAGATGTGCAGGTTAAGTGTATTGGCTGTGCTAAATTCACCCTCAGTGTACCCGAACAGGCACCGGAGTGTGGCAACTACGGGATTTTCACAGTAACTTCATTGCAGTGTTAATGTAAGCCTACTTGTGACACTAATAGATAAACTTTAAACTTTAGAGCTTGTGGCTGGCATGTATGTAACTCATCATGTGGTGAGTTCCAATTTCAGAGTGGGTATAAAAGTTGTCCAGTTCTTGCTGTCACAAGGGATTGAATGCAAGACAGGTCCACCCAAAGAAGCTAAACAAGAGAGGGTATGATAGGAGCAGGAGAAGAGCATTCAGCCCATTGATCCTGCTCTGACATTCAATAAGATCACGGCTGATCACCAATTTCTTGCCTGCCTGCCCCCGCCCCCCGCCCCCCCCCACCCCGCCCCCTCACATAAGCCTTGACCACCTCATCAATCAAAGATCTATATATTAGTATATATGCATGTAAGAGAAAACAGTAGAATATGTGATCATGGTTGTAGATGGTTACGTACAATGTATGGATAAATGTGAGTACAGGAGCTCATCCATCCTTTTGGTTCTTTCAGACTCAACAATTCCAATGTTCTCTTGGCCAACATCTGTGCAGAGTCTGCACATTCTCCCCGTGTCTGTGTGGGTTTCCTCCGGGTGCTCAGGTTTCCTCCCGCAGTCCGAAAGGCGTGCTGGTTAGGTGGATTGACCGTGCTAAATTCTCCCTCAGTGTACCCGAACAGGCGCCGGAGTGTGGCGACTAGGGGATTTTCACAGTTACTTCATTGCAGTATTAATGTAAGCCTACTTGTGACACTAATAACTAAACTTTAAACCTTCCGCCCTCCATAAACTTGAGCTCATCCGAAACTCTGCAGCCTGTATCCTCACCCATGCTGGAGTCCAGCTCACTCATCAACTCCATGACCTAAGTTGGCTCCCAGTCCACCCATGCTTCAAGTTTAAAATTATTGTCCTTGCGTCCAGATCCCTTCAATACATCATCCCTTCACAAACCCTGTAACCCACTCCGACCTCACAATCCTCCAAGACCTCTGCACTCCTCCCATTCACAACCCTTGCACATTCTCGACCTCCATCATTGGGAGTTTGTTTTCAAACAGAGGAGGCTGAGGGGAGATTTCATTGAGAGACAGGAAGGACATATCTGCATTAAGATTAAAACTGATTGGTGAAACTGACTGCTGCCTCAGAAAAGCATAATCAAGGACCCCACGCACCCCGGACATGTTCTCTTCCACTTTCTCCCATCGGGAAAAAGAGACAAATGTCTGAGGTCAGGTACCAACCGACTCAAGCGCAGTTTCTTCCCTGCTGCCATCAGACTTTTGAATGGACCTACCTCGCATTAAGTTGATCTTTCTCTACACCCGAGCTATGACTGTAACACTACATTCTGCACTCTCTCCTTTCCTTCTCCATGAACCGTATGCTTTGTCTGTATAGCGTGCAAGAAACAATACTTTTCACTGTATATCAATATATGTGACAATAATAAATCAAATCAAATTTAAAAAAATGAAAGGTTTAGAGAGGAATTGAGGAGAAATCTTCTCCCTCACACACTGATGGACTTCTGGAGCTTACAGGGTAATGGACCAAGAGCTGGGAGGTCGGATTGGACTGAAACCTGATTATTGGCTGGCAAAGCCATGATAGACTAAATGATTGTTAATCTTGCACAGTCTCCAAGCTCTTCACCGTCCCCCACACCACCCCCACTCGCACTGACTCCCATCTCCGTCCCCACAATGGAGTCGATGATCCATCCCCAGCTCCAATTTCTCCTTCTGTGTGTCTTCTCTAAATATTTCTATGTTTCTGTGCCAACATCTCTACCTCTCCTCCTTTAATACAGCCTTTGAATCTCTCCTCCTTTAACTCCTCCTTTGAAACTATCTGAGTGACCAATCTTTTACCGTCTTCTTTGGCTCCGCGCCAACTTTATTTCTGATTTTAAATTTTCTGAAGTATCGTGGCACAGTGGTTAGCACTGCTGCCTCACAGCGCCAAGGACCCGGGTTCGATTCCCGACTTGGGTCACTGTCTGTGTGAAGTTTGCACGTTCTCCCTGTGTCTCCGTGAGTTTCCTCCGGGTGCTCCGGTTTCCTCCCACAGTCCAAAGGTGTGCGGGTTAGGTGGATTGGCCATGCTAAATTGCCCCTTAGTGTCCCGGGATGTGTGGCTTAGAGGGGTTAGCAGGGTAAATTTGTGGGGTTACGGGAATAGGGTCTGGGTGGGATTGTGTTTAGTGCAGATTCGATGGACCAAAGAACAAAGAAAATTACAGCACAGGAACATCCCCTTTGGCCCTCCAAGCCTGCACCGACCATGCTGCCTGACTCAACTAAAACCTCCTACCCTTCTGGGCACCGTATCCCTCTATTCCCATCCTATTCATGTATTTGTCAAAACGCCCCTTAACTTCCCCTATATTGACTGGGACACACTTAGTGCTGGGGTGTGGATGGGGCAGAGTTTGTAAGCAGCACCCAGGAGGGCTTCTTGAAGCAGTATGTACATAGTCCAATTAGAGAAGGGGCTGTACTGGACCTGGTATTGGGGAATGAGCCCGGCCAGGTGGTCGATGTTTCAGTAGGGGAGCAGTTCGGGAACAGTGACCACAACTCAGTAAGCTTTAAGGTACTGATGGATACTATCATATCTGCTTCCACTACCTCCCCCAGCAGCGTGTTCCATGCACCCACCACCCTCTGTGTAAAAAAGCTGCCTCGTACATCTCCTTTAAACCTTGCCCCTCGCACCTTAGACCTATGCCCCCAGTAATTGACTCTTCCACCCTGGGAAAAACCTTCTGACTATCCACTCCGTCCATGCTCCACATAATCTTGCAGACTTCTATCAGGTCGCCCCTCAACCTCCGTCATTCCAGTGAGAACAAACCAAGTTTCTCCAACCTCTCCTCAAAGCCAATGCCCTCCATACCAGGCAACATCCTGGTAAATCTTTTCTGTACCCTCTCCAAAGCCTCCACATCCTTCTGGTAGTGTGGCGACCAGAATTGAACACTATATTCCAAGTGCGGCCGAACTAAGGTTCTATAAAGCTGCAACATGACTTGCCAATTTTTAAACTCAATGCCCCGGCCAATGAAGGCAAGCATGCCATATGCCTTCTTGACTACCTTCGCCACCTGTGTTGCCACTTTCGGTGACCTGTGTACCTGTACACCCAGATCCCTCTGCCTATCAATACTCTTGATCGTTCTGCCATTTACTATAAATTTCCTATCTGTATTTGACCTTCCAAAATGCATTACCTCACATTTGTCTGGTTTAAACTCCATCTGCCATCTCTCCGCTCAGGTCTCCAACCGATCTATGTCCTGCTGTATCCTCTGATGGTCCTCATCGCTATCTGCAAATCCACCAACCTTTGTGTCATCCGCAAACTTATTAATCAAACCAGTTACATTTTCCTTCAAATCATTTATATATATTACAAACAGCAAAAGTCCCAGCACTGATCCCTGAGGAACACCACTTGTCACAGCCCTCCATTCAGAAATGCACCCATCCACTGCTACCCTCTGTCTTCTTTGACCGACATGATGTGGAGATGCCGGCGTTGGACTGGGGTAAGCACAGTAAGAAGTCTCACAACACCAGGTTAAAGTCCAACAGGACTTGTTGGACTTTAACCTGGTGTTGTGAGACTTCTTACTGTTCTTTGACCGAGCCAGTCCTGTATCCACCTTGCCAGCTCACCTCCGATCCCATGCGACTTCACCTTCTGCACCAGTCTGCCATGAGGGACCTTGTCAAAGGCCTTACTGAAGTCCATGTAGACAACATCCACTGCCCCACCCTCATCAATCATCTCGTCACTTCCTCGAAAAACTGGATCAAGTTAGTAAGACATGACTTCCCCTTCACAAAATCATGTTGCCTCTCACTAATACGTCCACTTATCTCCAAGTGGGAGTAAATCCTGTCTCAAAGAATCCTCTCCAATAATTTCCCCACCACTGACGTCAGGCTCACCAGCCTGTAATTACCTGGATTATTCTTGCTATCATTCTTAAACAAAGGAACAACATTGGCTATTCTCCAATCCTCTGGGGCCTCCCAGGAAAGGATGTCCCGAGGCATGGTACATTGGGAAGACCATGCAGACGCTATGACAACGGATGAATGAACACCGCTCGACAATCACCAGGCAAGAGCGGTCTCTTCCTGTTGGGGAACACTTCAGCGGTCACGGGCATTCGGCCTCTGATCTTCAGGTAAGCGTTCTCCAAGGCGGCCTTCACAACACATGACAGTGCAGAATCGCTGAACAGAGACTGATAGCCAAGTTCCACACACATGAGGACGGCCTCAACCGGGATCTTGGGTTCATGTCATACTGTCTGTAACCCCCACGAATTGCCTGGGCTTGCAAAATCTCACAGCTCTTTAACCTGTGCTTAACCCTCTCTCCACTCACATTGTCTGTACCTTTAAGACTTGATTACCTGTAAAGACTCACATTCCAACCATTATTTTGTAAATTGAGTTTGTGTCTTTATATGCCCTGTTTGTGAACTGAAATCCCATTCACCTGATGAAGAAGCAGCGCTTTGAAAGCGAGTGGCTTTTGCTACCAAATAAACCTGTTGGACGTTATCCTGGTGTTGTGAGACTTCTTACTGTGCCACCCCTGTAGCCAGTGAGGATACAAAGATTTCTCTCAAGGCCCCAGAAATTTCCTCCCTTGCTTCTTTCAGTATTCTGGGGTATATCCCATCAGGCCCTGGGGACTTGTCTACCTTAATGTTTCTCAAGAACCCCAATACCTTCTCCTTTTTGATCTCAACATGACTCAAACTATCTACACACCCTTTTCCAGATTCATCATCCACCAAGTCCTTCTCTTTGGTGGAATACTGATGCAAGTACTTATTTAATATCTCGCCCATTTCCTCTGGGTCAACGCATAGATTCCGTCCCCTGTCCTTGAGTGGGCCAATCCTCTCCCTGGCAACCCTCTTGCTCTTTATATATGTATAAAAAGCCGAGGGATTTTCCTTAATCCTGCTGGCCAATGGTTTTTCATGACCCCTTTTAGCCCTCCTTACTCCTTGCTTAAGTTTCTTTCTACTTTCCTTGTATTCCACACTTGCTTCATGTGTTCCCAGCCTCCCAGCCTTGACAAATTCTTCCTTTTTCTCTTTGACTAGACTTACAATATCTCTCATTATCTAAGGTTCCCAAAACCTGCCATTCTTATCCTTCATCCTTACAGGAATGTGCCGGTCCTGAATCCCTATCAACTTACACTTGAAAGCCTCCCACATGCCAGATGTGGATTTGCCCTCAAACATCTGCCCCCAATCTACATTCTTCAGTTCCTGCCTAATATTGCTGTATAATTAGCCTTACCCCAATTTTGCACCTTCACTTGAGGACTACACTTATCTTTATCCATCAGTACCTTAAAGCTTACTGAATTGTGGTCACTGTTCCCAAACTGCTCCCCCACTGACACATCGACCACCTGGCCAGGCTCATTCCCCAATACCAGATCCAGTACAGCCCCTTCTCTAGTTGGACTGTCTACATACTGTTTCAGAAAGCCCTCCTGGATGCTCCTTACAAACTCTGCCCCATCCACACCCCTAGCACTAAGTGAGTCCCAATCAATATAGGGGAAGTTAAAATCTCCCACTACAACAACCATGTTACTTTTACACCTTGCCAAAATCTGCTTACATACCTGTTCCTCTGTCTCTCACTGGCTGTTGGGTGGCCTACAGTAAACCCCCAACATTGTGACTACATCCTTCCTATTCCTGAGCTCTACCCATATTGCCTCGCTGTATGAACCCTCTGAGGTGTCCTCCCGCAATACAGCTATGATATTCTCCTTAAGCAGTAGTGCAACTCCCCCACCCCTTTTACATCCTCCCTATCCCGCCTGAAACATCTGTATCCTGGAATGTAAAGTTGCCAATCCTGTCCTTCCCTTAACCAAGTCTCTGTAATGGCAACAACATTGTAGCTCCTAGTACTAATCCAAGCTCTAAGTTCATCTGCCCTACCTGTTACACTTCTTGCATTGAAATAAATGCACTTCAGTCCACCAGACCCTCTGACCAGCAATCCCACCCTGCCTGCTCTTTCTCTGGGTCTTACTGGTCCTGCTCTCTGGTTCCCCTTCAGCTAATTCACCTTTGCTTTGGTTCCCACCCTCCTGCCAAACTAGTTTAAATCCTCCCGTGTGGCACGAGCAAACCTCCCAGCCAGAATATTTATGCCCTTCCAGTTTAGATGCAACCCGTCCTTCTTGTACAGGTCCCACCTGCCTGGGAAGAGATCCCAATGATCCAGATATCTGAAACCCTCCCTCCTACACCTGCTGTTTAGCCACGTTTTGAGCTGCACTATCTTCCTATTTCTAGCCTCACTGGCACATGGCACAGGAAGTAATCCTGAGATTACAACCCTAGAGGTCCTGCTTTTTAACTTTCTACCTAACTCCCTAAACTGATGCTGCAGGACCGCATCACTCTTCCTGCTGATGTTGTTAGTACCAATATGTACCACGACCTCTGGCTGTTCACCCTCTCCCTTCAGAATGCTTTCTGCCCGTTCAGAGACATCCTGGACCCTGGCACCAGGAAGGTAACACACCACCCTGGAGTCTCTTTCACGTCCACAGAAGCGCCTATCTGCACCCATAACTATAGAGTCCCCAAAAGTATTGCTCTAGTGCTCTTTGTCCCTCCCTGCTTAACAACAGAGCCAGCCATGGTGCCACTGCTCTGGCTGCTGCTGTTATCCCCTGATAGGCCATCCCCCCAACAGTATCCAAAATGGTATACTTGTTAGAGAAGGGGGGGGGGCGACCACAGGGGATTCCTGCACTGACTGCCTGCCCCTTCTAGCAGTCACCCATCTATCTGCCTGCACCTTGGGTGTGACCAAATGGCCTCCTTCTGCACTGTTGGGATTCTATGACTCTAAGTACCTTGGGAAGTTTCACTATTACGACATGGATGCAAGTTATCAATCCCATATTTAACAAAGCACTAAGAAAAGGGGCACAATCTCCCGCTGAACCCCCATTGATCTGGATACTCTGCCGCTGTTTCTGAGAACAGTGATATCGCTCTTCCCGCAGAATTCCGCATCTGTCGAAGGATGCGGCTCATCGAACGGGGGGGGCGGGGGGGGGGGCCAGACGAAGCCTGTGATCGGAAATCTGTGTCGTGCTCGATAGAAATTCGAGCAGCTTTACTCTGAACTGAATTGTCTTGGTGAAAGCAAACAGTGCCTGGCGTACGACAATGGCGTCGTGGACTGGAATGTCACCCCTCCTTTCAGGAGGGATCATCCCTGAATCCACTGCTGTCAGAAGCCATCAGGCACCGAGCCAGGAGATGGCTTGTCCTCTCTTTGCTAAACTGAGCTGGCTGCCAGGAAAGGTTAGGCCAGGTTCATCAGTCATGGCTGACACAAATCTTTCTTCAGTGTTGTATATAACAGTAAAAGAAAGGGTAACGCTGACATGGCCATCCTGGTGCTGTGCTCCAATGAACGCAGTAATTTTTACAGTCTGCTTCGACTCCAGAGTTTATGTTATGACTGGAATTTTTTTTTTTTTAATTTCAACCGCGTTTTTTTTTTCCCCCTGAAAGAAGGACTTGCATTTCTGTAGTGCCTTTCGCCACCTCGGGACGTCCCAGACGGAACCTCTGTCTTAATGGCGGCAGCCATGGTTTTTGTTTCTCGCGCAGTAAGATCCTGCAAGCAGCAGTGACACGAATGGCCAGACTCGTGGTGGGCATAGTGGTTAGCACTGCTGCCTCACAGCGCCAGGGACCTGGGTTCCATTCCCGGCTTGGGTGAGCTGCCTGTGTGGAGTTTGCACAATCTCCCTGTCTCTGCGTGGGTTTCCTCCGGGTGCTCCGGTTTCCTCCCACAGTCTGAAAGATGTGCTGGTTAGGTGCATTGGCCATGCTAAATTCTCCCTCAGTGTACCCGAACAGGCACCGGAGTGTGGCGACTGGGGGATTTTCACAGTAACTTCATTGCAGTGTTAATGTAAGCTGACTTGTGACATTAATAAATGGATAAACTTAAAACTCTCCACCTTAGTGACCGCTGATACTGACTGAGGGAAGAATATCAATCCAGGACCCCAGGGAGAACTCCCCCCCCCCCACACACACTTCTCTGAACTATTGCCCAGGAGATATTTTACATGCACCTGAGAGGCCAGGTGAGGTTTGATGCCCCCTCCAAAAGGCGGCTCCTTTGATAGTGTGGCACTCCCACGGCACTGCACTCAGAGTGACGGCAGAGGTTTTGTGTACAAGTATCTGGAGTGGGGATTTGAAACCACAAGCATCTCATTCAAAGGCAGGACTGATGACCTGCTGAGCTATTTAAAGATTTTGTGTGAGTGGGCCCTCTCACAACTAACATTAATTCTGCCGGCCATTGCTAAATATCTGCAGATATCGCTATTTGAATAAATTATGCAAGTCATCATTGGCCCCTCCAGAGTTAAGGTGTTAAACAGACAGTTGCCACGGTAATGATCTGGCCTTCTCTTTCTCCTTTCTATTACCTCCAGGGGTCAAAGGCTACCCCCATCTGTTTTGGAATCAGCCTTGTTTTTGCATCATTGCAATTGGTGATTTGAGCGTTGATGTTATTTTTCCACATGCTTTGTCATGTTGGAGAAGTTCTATCGGATTGGAGGGATGGGTGGAATTTTCTTTGATCAAACTCCCCACTTTCATTGCCACAAATTTGGCCCTGATTTCCTTCACAGATTCCTATCTCGCTCTCACGCCTCCAACCCCCCACCAACCTCTTCCTTCTTACAGACCTCAACCTCTGTGTGCCATCCTCAGACTCTGATCTCTCTGCACTCCCCCTCAGCCTTCAATCTCTTTGGTCTCTTCACCCTGCGTAACATCTGATCTCCTGCCAGCACCCTCCCACTTGCAGTGACTCCCACCTCTCTGTCCTCACACAGTCTTCAATAGAAGACAGGGTTGAAGGATTTGCAACCATCTTCAGCCAAAAATGCCGAGTGGATTGTCCATCCCCTGCTCCTGTGTCTTCCGTACACCCCAAGCCAAGCTGTTCCAGTCCAGCTCCAACACTGGCATCTACCCAACAATATGGCAAATTGTGCAGCTATGCCCTGTCCACAAAAGGCGGGATAATTCCAATATGGTCAGTTACCAATCCATCAGTCTACCTACCCGCAAACATCAGCAAAGTGATGGAAAGTGTTGTCAACAGTGCAATCAAGCAGCACTTGCTAATACCCTGCTCATGAGGGCTCCGTTAGGGTTCCGCCAGGGGCACGCAGTGCCTGAACTCATTACAGCCTTAGTCCAAACATAGATAAAAAACTGGTGCATGCGCTTAAGGTCAAGGCAGTAACTGACGGAATATGGCATCAGGGAGCCCTAGACAAACTAGAGTCAATGTGAATCAAGGGAGAAAACTCTCCACTGATTGGAGTCATACCTGGAACAAAGCAAGTTGGTTGTGGTGGTTGGAGGTCAATCATCTCAGTCCCAGGACATTGCTGCAGGAATTTCTCAGAGTAGTGGCCAAGGCCCAACCATCATTAGCTGTTTCTTCAGTGACCTTCCCTCCATCACACATAACAATGCTACCTCTAGAATGAACTATTCCAATCCAGCTCTGGCCCATCTCTCACATTGTAGAACAAAGAACGAAGAAAATTACGGCACAGGAACAGGCCCTTTGGTCCTCCAAGCCTGCACCGACCATGCAGCCCATCTGAACTAAAACCCTTCCGGGGACCATATCCCTCCATTCCCATCCTATTCATGTATTTGTCAAGACGCCCCTTAAAAGTCACTATCGTATCTGCTTCCACAACATCCCCCGGCAGCGAGTTCCAGGCACCCACCACCCTCTGTGTAAAAAACTTGCTCGTACATCTCCTTTAAATCTTGCCCCCAGTAATTGACTCTTCCACCCTGGGAAATAGCTTCTGACTATCCACTCTGTCCATAAATTTGAGCTCATCCAAAACTCTGCTGCCTGTGTGTTAACTTACACCAATCCTTGTTCCTCTATCACCCCCTGGGCTCACTGACCTATGATGATTCCCAGTCAAGCAACATCTCCATTTTAAAATTCTCATAGAACATAGAACATAGAACAGTACAGCACAGAACAGGCCCTTCGGCCCACGATGTTGTGCCGACCTTCATCTGAAACCAAGATCAAGCTATCCCACTCCCTACCATCCTGGTGTGCTCCATGTGCCTATCCAATAACCGCTTAAATGTTCCTAAAGTGTCTGACTCCACTATCACTGCAGGCAGTCCATTCCACACCCCAACCACTCTCTGCGTGAAGAACCTACCTCTGATATCCTTCCTATATCTCCCACCATGAACCCTATAGTTATGCCCCCTTGTAATAGCTCCATCCACCCGAGGAAATAGTCTTTGAACGTTCACTCGATCTATCCCCTTCATCATTTTATAAACCTCTATTAAGTCTCCCCTCAATCTCCTCCGCTCCAGAGAGAACAGCCCCAGCTCCCTCAACCTTTCCTCATAAGACCGACACTCCAAACCAGGCAGCATCCTGGTAAATCTCCTCTGCACTCTTTCCAGCGCTTCCACATCCTTCTTATAGTGAGGTGACCAGAACTGCACGCAATATTCCAAATGCGGTCTCACCAAGGTCCTGTACAGTTGCAGCATAACCCCACGGCTCTTAAACTCCAACCCCCTGTTAATAAAAGCTAACACACTATATGCCTTCTTCACAGCTCTATCCACTTGAGTGGCAACCTTTAGAGATCTGTGGATATGGACCCCAAGATCTCTCTGTTCCTCCACAGTCTTCAGAACCCTACCTTTGACCCTGTAATCCACATTTAAATTTGTCCTACCAAAATGAATCACCTCACATTTATCAGGGTTAAACTCCATTTGCCATTTTTCAGCCCAGCTTTGCATCCTATCTATGTCTCTTTGCAGCCTACAACACCCCTCCACCTCATCCACTACTCCACCAATCTTGGTGTCATCAGCAAATTTACTGATCCACCCTTCAGCCCCCTCCTCTAAGTCATTAATAAAAATCACAAAGAGCAGAGGACCAAGCACCGATCCCTGCGGCACTCCGCTAGCAACCTGCCTCCAGTCCGAAAATTTTCCATCCACCACCACCCTCTGTCTTCGATCAGATAGCCAGTTACCTATCCAATCGGCCAACTTTCCCTCTATCCCACACCTCCTTACTTTCATCATAAGCCGACCATGGGGGACCTTATCAAACGCCTTACTAAAATCCATGTATATGACATCAACCGCCCTACCTTCATCAACACACCTAGTTACCTCCTCAAAAAATTCTATCAAATTTGTGAGGCACGATTTACCCTTCACAAATCCGTGCTGACTATACCACATCTTTCTAAATGGTCGTAAATCCCATCCCTAAGGATCATCTTGCTTTCAAATCCCTCTATGGTCTCATCCCCTCCCTATCTCGATAATCACCTCTAGACCCACAACCCTCTGACATATCTGGCCTCTTGAGTATCTCCAATTTTAATCACTCTATCTTCAACTGCATGGCCCCAGCTCTGCAAATCCCTCCCTAAACCTCTCTGTCTCTTCACCTCACTTTCTTCCTTTAAGACACTCCTTAAAACCTAGCTCTTTAACCAAGCTTTTGATCACTTGTCCTACCCAATCCTTATGTATTTCAGAATCATATTTTGGTTTAAAATGTTCAAATGAAGTGACCTAAAATGTGTTCTTACGACAAAGGCTTAATATAAATGTACATTGGTGTTGGACAACATTCAGGCTTGGATTGATAAGTGACGATTAACTTTGTACCACACAAGTGCCAGACAGCGACCACCTCAAACAAGACAGAATCTAACCATCTCCGCTTGACTTCCAATGGCATTACCATCGCCGAAACCCCCACTATCAACATCCTGGGAGTTACCATTGACCAGAAACTGAACTGAACTAGCCAAATAAATACTGTGGCTCCAAAAACAGGTCAAAGACTGGTAATTCTGCAGAGATTATTACACCTCCTTATCCCCCAAAGTTTGTCCACCATCTACAAAGCGCAAGTAGGGATGTGATGGAGCACTCTTCACTTCCCTGGATGAGTGTAGCTCCAACTACACTCGAGAAGCTTAATGCCATCCAGGACAAAGCAGCCCACTTGATTGGCACCCCATCCACCACCTTAAACATTCACTCCCTCCACCACCAGCGCACAGTGGCAGCAGTGTGCACCATCTCGATGCTTTGCAGGAGCTCACCAAGGCTGCTTTGACAGCTCCTTCTAAATATGTGCGCCGGAATTCTACTGCCTCGCCCGCCACAGAATCGGAGTGGGCGAGGGGCAGAAAACGGAAATGTCCGTTGACCTCGGGCAGGAATTCCCAGTCTCGATTGGGCGAGGCCATAAAATCCCACCCATAGCCTCTAACAACTAGAAGTTCAAAGTAGCAAATGCCTGGGAGCGTTACCATCTGCAAGTCCCCTTCCAAGCCACGCACCATTCTGACTTGGCAATAAGGGCGGCACGGCGGCACAGTGGTTAACACTGCTGCCTCACAGCGCCAGTGACTCGGGTTCAATTCCAGCCTCGGGTCACTGTCTGAGCGGAGGTTGCACATTCTCCTTGTGTCTGCGTGGGTTTCCTCCGGGTGCTCCGGCTTCCTCTCACAATCCAAAGATGTGTGGGTTAGGTTGATTGGCTGTGCTACATTGATCCTAGTGTCGGGGGATTAGCAGGGTAAATGAGGGTTATGGGAAGAGGGCTTGGGCGGGATTGTGGTCGGTACAGACTCAATGGGCTGAATGGCCTCCTTCTGTACTGTAGGGATTCTATGATATATCGCCGGTCCTTCACTGTCACTGGGTCAAAATCCTGGACCTCCCTCCCTCACAGTGGATGTACCTACACTACACAAACTGCAGCGGCAATGACAATTAGTGATGAGAGCTAAATGCTGTCCTTGCCAGCAATGCCCACATCTCATGAACAAATTTTAAGATATATTCCAGATCATAACAACTCACTGTGTAAAAGATGTTTCCTCATGTTGCCTCCAGTTCTTTCACCAAACGCCTTAAATCTGTCACCTCACGTTACCGACCCTTCTGCCACTGGAAACCTTTTCCCTTCACAAATGGAGTGTCACCTCTGCTTATCTCTGAGGTACAAAACACAATAGCGACCACTCCCTTCGCTTACTTGCCCTGACTTCCTGCTGTTGCTTTAAAGCTGGAAGGCCTCCCATTGGTCCCCTAGCTTCAACAGCCCACCCACTGTTATTAATTTGAGGTTGAGTTTTAAAGTTTATTTATTAATCACAAGTGGGCTTACATTAACACTGCAATGAAGTTACAGTGAAAATCTCCTAGCCGCCACATTCCAGCGCCTGTTTGGGTACACTGGGGAAGAATTTATCATGGCCAATGCACCTTTCAGACTGTGGGTGGAAACCGGAGCACCCGGAGAAAACCCACGCAGACACGAGGAGAACGTGCAGACTCTGCACAGAGAGTGACCCAAGCCGGGAATCGAACCTGGGCCCCTGGCGCTGTGAGGCAGCAATGCTAACCACTGTGCCACCGTGATTGAGCCCACCCCCTGGACACTAGTAGGTCAATTTGAGCAACATCATAGGTTTCCCCACACAGTGAGGGCTTCTGATCCCCATTTGAGCCTGATGGGGGGGTTGTGGGGGGTGGGGGTGGGGGGTGGGGGTGGTTCTGAAGCCCCCCCCCCCCCCCCACAGGGGGAAAATCCTTCCTCAGGATAGTGCTGGAGGGTTGCTGACTCTGACATCCTTCTCTGGTGTGCGGGGGAGAAAGCTGAGAGGACCTGCCCTCTGAGGCCCTGAGGTTAGTGTACGCAAAGAACACTGTGAGGCCTGAACAAAATAAAATGCAGCCGAGTATTGTAATGATAATGGATTTATTCAAAAGTAATTTTAAATAATATTCAGTCCTTGTATCTAGACATTCCCATCTTTGCTGTTCCCAGTTACATAGCATATGGATAAACAAATAAAAAACTTGACAAATAGTAGAAAACGGTTAAAAGGAAAATACTAATTTTTTGGTGTCTTCTTATAATAAACGCAGGTGTGTTTATGGAGGTAGCTTCAGCAGAGTTTCAGAGGTAAAAGGTTTAAAGGTTCTTAGCTGTTCTCTTTGTGCTTTCAGAGTTTCATTGTCCTGTTGTGAGGTTATAAGTCTCTGCATGTGCTTACGTAGCAGGATACTGAGGTAAATAGCATGCAGCAAGGTTATATGATCTCTCCTTCATCCATTTTTACATCTCTCTCATCACATTGTCAAGCGAGGAGTCCAGAAAGTGGCGATGGCTCTGCACAGGCTCCTCTCGCTCCCCGTAGGCCCCGCAGGTGACCTCTGTTGCCGGGTGAAGTAACGTACCACATCCAAAACAATATTAAACGAAGATCAGTGACTGTGGGGGACAGCGGCAGTTTTCGCGCAGAGATTCACGCACCCATGATCCTTGGCAGCCAGGGCTGGAGGCCGCTGTCCAGAATGTTCTGGAGAGGGAGGAAAAATCAACACACACACACACACACACACAGAGAAACAGCTTTAGGCAACCAGGATTACAAACATGAAGTTAGTCTGAGAGTTCATCATGTTTTTTCTAAAATTCACTCTCTGGATATGGATAAGGCTATGATGTGGAGATGCCGGCGTTGGACTGGGGTGGGCACAGTAAGAAGTCTCACAACACTAGGTCAAAGTCCAACAAGGTTTATTTGGTAGCACAAGCTTTCGGAGTGTCGCTCCTTCTTCAGGTCAGGCTGCCATAAGGCTGCCATTTATTGACCACAGTGAGTAGTCTCACAACACCAGGTTAAAATCCAACAGGTTTATTTGGAATCACAAGCTTTCGGAGCACTGCTCCTTCATCAGGTGAGTGGAGCAGCACTCCGAAAACTCATGATTCCAAATAAACCTGCTGGACTTTAACCTGGTGTTGTGTGACTTCTTACTGTGCCCACCCCAGTCCAACGCCGGCATCTCCATATCATTTATTGACCAGCCTTTAGTTGCCTTAATATCTAATCGACTGGCTTGCTAGGCTGCTTCAGAGGGAAGCTATGACTTGATCACTTTGATGTGGAGCTGGAGTGACGTGTAAGTCAGACCAGGTAACAACAACACGTTAGTGAACAAGTTGGGTTCCTACAACAACAGTGGTATTATCACTAAACTATTAATCCAGAAACTCAGCTAATGTTCTGGGGACCCGGGTTTGAATCCCGCCACGGCAGATGGTGGAATTTGAATTCCACAAAAAATATCTGGAATTAAGAATCTACTGATGACTGTGAAACCATTGTCGATTGTCGGAAAAACCCATCACGAATGTCCTTTAGGGAAGGAAATCTGCAGTCCTTACCCGGTCTGACCTACATGTGACTCCAGAGCCACAGCAATGTGGTTGACTCTTAACTGCCCCTTAACAAGGGCAACTAGGGATGGGCAATAAATGCTGGCCAGCCAGCGACGCCCATGTCCCATGAATGAATAAAAATAAACATAGTTATAAAGCAACTGTAATACTGATGGATAGCGGTTTAGCTTTAGTTCTGCTTAAATCTAGAGTCAGCACCCAAGCTGACATTGGGACCTGCTGTTCTATCGGTGTGGCAAGAGCTACATGGAGGATTTCTGTCACAAAGCTAATCTCTCTGTGTCATTGCCAGCCACACACTCCAGTTTCGAATGAGGCGAAGGCTCATTGGTGTCCCCCCAGTGTTCTCAATGCTCACTCATGTCTCCATGTGGCTGGTAATGTACACTAGCGGGCATACGCTGACATCTCGTCTTGGCTGGCGAACTAAACTAAATGAGGGTGCCATTAGCTTTGTCTGACGTCAACAGGGGACATCTCCATTCTCAATGCATGAAGTCTGGAGGCAGATGACCCCAGCAAGAGCACAACAGCCAGATGTGGGACACATCCTGGGCACTCTCCTGATGAGTTGGACTTGTGACCAGTCACCTTGGAAAAGATTGGGACCTTCCTGAGTATCGTCCCATTGTTAACAATAAAACTCAGTTGCAAAAATGTTGTTGTTTACATTAGAAGAGGCTGGCACAATCTTCATAGAATCATAGAATCCTACAGTGCGGAAGGAGACCGCTCGGCCCATCGAATCTGCACCAACCACAATCCCACCCAGGTCCTATCCTCATACATTTACCCTAGCTAGTCCCCCTGACACTAAGGGGCAATTTAGCATGGCCAATCCACCTAACCCGCACATCTTTGGACTGTGGGAGGAAACTGGAGGAAACCCACGCAGACACGAGGAGAATGTGCAAATACCACACAGTCACCCAAGTCCGGAATCGAACCCGGGTCTCTGGTGCTATGAGGTAGCGGTGCTAACCACTGTGCCACCCATGGGAACAGTCGACCAATGGGAAGGATTTCTCCCTGTCTACTCTGCCCTGTCCCCTCAGGATTTTGAACACCTCTATCAAATCTCCTCTCGGTCTTCTCATCTCCATCGAGAACAACCCCGGCTTCTTCAATCTATTCTTGTAACTGAAGTAAAACAATAAAAATATAGAGAACAATCTAACTGGAAAGAAACTGAGCCTGAGGTCTGCACGAAATTTGGGGTTTAGAGTAGTAGCTGAATCCTATTCATGGGGGCTTTAATGATCTTAAAATGGGCTGTGAAAGGACAAATGTCTTAGACTCCAACCAGGACTCTCTCCCGAATCGGTGCTGGATCTAATTCATGTGGTGGCACGGTAGCACAGTGGTTAGCACTGCTGCTTCACAGCTCCAGGGACCTGGGTTCGATTCCCGGCTCGGGTCACTGTCCGTGGGGAGCTTGCACATTCTCCCCGTGTCTGCGTGGGTTTCCTCCCACAGTCCAAGGATGTGCGGGTTAGGTTGATTGGCCAAGCTAAATTGCCCCTTAGTGTCACGGGATGCGTAGATTAGAGGGATTAGTGGGTAAATATGAGGGTTAGAGGGATTAGCAGGTAAATATGTAGGGATACAGGGATAGGGCCTGGGTGGGATTGTTGTCGGTGCAGACTCGATGGGCTGAATGGCCTCTTTCCGCACTGGAGGGATTCTATGGTTTCTCTGAAGAAAACTGGATGAGTAAGTGACATTAAGGTAAATAGTGATGGGGCGGCGTGGTGGCACAGTGGTTAACACTGCTGCCTCACAGTGCCAGGGACCCGGGTTCGATTCCCGGCTTGGGTGACTGTGCGGAATCTGTACGTTCTCCCTGTGTCTGCGTGGGGTTCCTCCAGGTGCTCCGGTTTCCTCCCACACTCCAAAAAGAACAAAGTACAAGGAAAGTTACAGCACAGGATCAGGCTCTTCGGCCCTTGAAGCCTGCACTGACCATGCTGAACTAAAACACCCTACCCTTCCGGTGACCATATCCCTCTATTCCCATCCTATTCATGTGTTTGTCCAGATGCCCCTTAGAAGTCACCTCCCCCGGCAGCGAGTTCCAGCCACCCACACTCCTCTGTGTAAAAAACATTGCCTCGTACATCTCCTTTAAATCTTGCCCCTCGCACCTTAAACTTATGCCCCCTAGTAATTGACACTTCCACCCAGGGAAAGGTGAGATGTGCAGGTTAGGTGGATTGGCCATGGGAAATGTATGGGGTTACGGGGATAGGGCAGGGGTGTGGCCTGGGCAAGATGCTCTTTTGGAGGGTTGATGCAGACCCGATGGGTCGGATGGCCTCCTTCTGCACTGTAGGGATCCCATTCTATGGTTCTAACTGTTTTGTATCAACAATAATTATGTTTTTACAAAACAAAAATGGAAAAATTCAAGATAAAAGTCCCTAAACTGGAAATGAACCCCATTCTGTGGAATGAAGTGTAATCCAATCCGGATTAACTAGTTGGAAAACTGGCAACTGTGAGCAGTAGGAAGATAAATAACTACCAGTTGGAGATGGATTTACAGGTTGACAGCCTCTCAGTTGAGAAGAATGCCAGAGGCTGGATTACCATTGATGAATACTAAAATTAGCCCAAAAAAAAGGTTTTAAATGAGGCCCAAGTTAAATATGGGGGAGAAGACAATGAAAAAGGTTAACGTGAGAGGGAAAAACTATTTCAGAGGGAAGTGAAGAATGAAGTTTTGAAAGGTACAAAATGAACTGACCATCACTGGGAGGCACCATAGAATGCCTACAGTGCAGAAAGAGGCTATTCAGCCCATCAAGTCTGCACTGACTCTCTGAAAGAGCATCCCACCCAGGCCCTCCCCTCCATCCTAACCCTGTAACTGCGCATTTACTCTGGCTAATCCACCTAATCTACACATTTAGCTTGGCCAATCAACCTAACCTTCACATCTTTGGACTCTTGAGGAAACCAGAGCAACCGGAGGAATTGTAGAATCCCTGCAGTGCAAAAGGAGGGCATTTGGCCCATCAAATTTGGACCGACTCTCTGATAGAGCATCTTATCCAGACTGTATCCCTGTGACGCCATGTATTTACCTTACTATCCCCCTAACTTACATATCTTTGGACACTAAGGGATAATTTAGCATGGTCAATCCCCCTAACCTACACATCTTTGGACACTAAGAGATAATTTAACATGGCCAATCCATCTAACTATGCATCTTTGGACTGTGGGTGGAAACCGGAGCACCTGGAGGAAACCCACGCAGACACGGGGAGAACATGCAAACTCTACACAGACAGTGACCCAAGACCAGAATTGAACCCAGCAGTGCTAACACTGTGCCACTCACATTTTATAAGCATATCGAGGTAAAAGGATGGTCAAATAAAGGGGTCAGACTACAGAGATAAATGGGCAACTTGTAATTGAGAGCAAAGAAGTGACAAGGATATTTCATAAATACCACACCTTCCCTATTAACAAAACAAAACAGAAATAGAACTGACTCTAAGAATCTGGGAGAGCCAACATTGAAGGCAAAAGATCATAAATACTGTACATTGGTTAAATAAGACTATAAGACCATAAGATATAGGAGCAGAATTAGGCCATTCGGCCCATTGAGTCTGCTCCGCCATTCAATCATGGCTGATATGATTCTCTTCCCCATTCTCCTGACTTCTCCCCATAACCCTTGATCCCCTTAAATAAATAGTAATGATAGAATAAAGGGGGAAAAAATTAGAAAACGTTGTAAGATTCTCGTATAGTTTGATGAACGATCTTCACTACAAACCCTCGTCTGGTTATTTTGTAGGGACCCTGTGCAGTTTTTAATTAGGATTTCATCATGATGAACACATCGCTTCCTACCTGGTTCCTTCCAACCCATCACCTTCGCACCGGTCTCTGATCCCCATGGCTTCTCCTTGACATTCAACGCACACGTATTTCTCCCGGAACAGGTAACTGATCCGCAGCCCAAGACGGCACGAGGGACTCATCTCCTTCATTCGAAAATAAGCGCAGTAACTGGCAGGGGAAGAGGGGAGAGAAAAGGAAGAGAATTGCTGGGCATTAATGCTTGGTCTTTTGCTAAAAGTGCAGCTAAGGGTCAGAGGAGGAAAATAGGAAGGCTAGGAGTTGACAAAGGTCTGTTAGTACTTGAACTCAGTTCATTTCAGGGGAGGGACCCTTCATTAGACCTTAGAACTCAGGCAACAGAAAGCACAACCACCAACGGTGAGTAATTCAAACAATTACAGCAATCTGTTTTGCTTTATTCTTTCTTGAGATGTGGGCATCAACAGCAAGACCAGCATTTGTCCCATATCCCTAATTGCTCTTAAACCTAGTGGCTTGCCAGGCTTTGTCAGAGGGCTAAGGTTGCCAACCTTAAAGTTTAGTTATTAGTCACAAGTAAGGCTTATGTTCACACTGCAATGAAGTTACTGTGAAATTTCCCTAGTCGCCACACTCTGGCGCCTATTCGAGTCAATGCACCTAACCAGCATGTCTTTCAGACTGTGGGAGGAAACCAGAGCACCCAGAGGAAACCCATGCAGACACAGGGAGAACGTGCAAACTCCACACAGACAGTGACCCAAGCCAGGAATCGAACCCGGGTCCCTGGCGCTGTGAGGCGGCAGTGCTAACCACTGTGCCACCATGCTGCCCTGAACCTTCCAGGGTTGGCCTGGAGTATCCAGGAATGGAAGTCAACCCCCAGGACACTGCTGTATGAAGCCTGAAGAAACATCACCGAGACATTAACAACGATTGTGATTTGATTTGATTTGATTTATTGTCATATGTATTAGTATACAGTGAAAAATATTGTTTCTTGTGTGCTATACAGACAAAGCATACCATTCATAGAGAAGGAAAGGAGAGGTTGCAGAATGTAGTGTTACAATCATAGCTAGGGTGTAGAGAAAGATCAACTTAGTGCGAGGAATACACTGCACTGGGAAGGTAGTGGAGGCTGGAAACTTTACAAACTTTAAAAAATATTTGGACGAGCATTTGTAATATCAAAACATTCAAGGATATGGGACTAGTGCAGGAAAATGGGATTTAGTGATGGCTATTGTCGGTTCAGACTCGATGGGCTGAAGGGCCTTTCTGCGCTCTATGACTCTATAGGTGGAATTTTCCCACCAAGGGAATTGTAGCGGGCGGGACAGAAAATTCAGCGGACCATGCAAAGGTCTGTTGACCTCACGTGGGAATTTCCAGTCTTGGGACGCGTGTGGCCAGAAAATCCCACCTTGTGACTCTATGACACTGCCACCAAAATGCGCTCTCACTGTCACAACTTCCACCCACCCAGCGTCATCTCCCAAAACTAAAATCACACCCTCTCATGTTGGATTGCCATATCCTGGCCACAAGGTTCTCCCGAATAGAACTAAAAAACTGTTCCCTCCAATATTTTCACACTAAAATGATCCCAGTTAATATTGGGATGGTTAAAATTCCCTATTAAAACTGCCCTGCTCTTTTTATACACTTCTCATAGATTTGCTTACATATTTGCATTTCAATCTCCCTCTAATAGTTTGGGGTCTATAGTACACCCTGAGTAGTGTGATTTCCCTTTGTTTGTTCCTAAGCTCTATCCATGTGGCCTCAATTGGTGATCTTCCTAACATATCATCCTCCTTCACAGCTGTAATTGCTTCTCTGCACGTTCTCCCCGTGTCTGTGCGGGTTTCCTCCGGGTGCTCCAGTTTCCTCTGACAGTCCGAAGGATATACTGGTTAGGTGCATTGGCCATGCTAAATTCTCCCTCAGTGTACCCCAACAGGCGCCGGAGTGGCGACTAGGGGATTTTCACAGGAACTTCATTACAGTGTTAATGCAAGCCTACTTGTGTCACAAATAAATGAACTTTAAACTTTCAAGCTCAGACTGTTCCTAGTTTTATCTACCCACAATCTTTCTGAACCCATCGGTCTGTCCTTATGGACTCTATGGCATCTTTCACATTTACGTTGGTGACTCCAGTCCTCCTCGTGGCTTCCCAAAGAATGTGTTAACTACCATTTTTGGCATGAATTTTCCTCAGCTGTGGTTTAAACATTGGCACTCGGATCTCTGAGACAGAAAATTGTAGGTTTGAGTCCCACTCGATTGATTTTATTATAAAAGGTTAAGAATTTGCTCTGCAGGATGTCCCAAAGTCCTTTTAGAATCACAGAATCCCTACACTGCAGAAGAAAGCCATTCGGCCCATCGAGTCTGCACCGACCACAATCCCACCTAGGCCCTATCCCTGTAACCCCACATATTTACCCTGCTGATCCCTCGACACTAGGGTCAATTTAGCATGGCCAATCAACCTAACCCGCACATCTTTGGAGTGTGGGAGGAAACCGGAGCACCCGGAGGAAACCCATGCAGACACGGGGAGGACGTGCAGATTCCACAGAGACAGACAGTCACCCAAGGCCAGAATTGAAGCACAATAGTATTTAAAAATAGATTAGGTCAGTAGTTGAAGCAAAGGACAAAAATATAATATGGAAACAGAATGGCTAAAAGTGATTGGGACTATTTATTGATGTGGGGGGTAAACCGCACTATAGCTGATGGGCCGAATGGCCAGTTTTCTTATTCTGTGTGCAAGGTGCTGTGTTAATGTTGGTTCAGAACGTGTATCACCAACTTCTAAGGATGGATTTGGATGTGAGAAAAATCCTTTCAGAGCACAGTTCAGGCTAAGTTACTAAACACTAAACTTGTGAATCTGCAAACTTGCCCCGTGCATCGGGAGAGGCTGTGTACAGCAGTTTTTTTCCATGTATTGTTCAGAGACTGCTTCCAGCCTGACTCCCCTACCACTGGGAGCAATCCCACTATTCATTCCGTTATTAGTGGCCAATCTGATTTCCTGTTTACTGTTTATCCAAGGCTTTTGATAGAAAATAACAAGGAATCTGGATGTTCCAATCCCAAAATATGTGAGGGAGCTGGGCGAGGTTATGGTAAGGTTACACTTCCCAACACAAAAAAAAGAATCAAGCTATGTACAGGGTGTTTGGTCACTGAAGCAGGGAGAGCCCGGTGTGGCCTAACATTCCAATGGCAGCACAGTCTGCCCAGAGTGATTCACAAGAATGTAATAATGTGAGCCCTGCTTTACACTACAGTGCAGGAGCTGTATTACACTCCAGTAACAGTGCAGTAATGGCATTACACTCCGGCAACAGCACAGGAACTGCATTACACTCTGCTAACAATTGCGTTACACTCCAGTATCAGTGCAGTAACTGTGTTACACTTCAGTAACATCGCAGAGGCTGCATAACACTCCAGTAACAATGCAGGGACTGTATTACATTCCGGTAACAGCGCAGCAATTGCGTTACACTCTGGTAACAATGTAGTAACTGCGTTACACTGCAGTAACATTGCAGGAGCTACTTTGCACTCCAGAAACATTGCAGTAACTACATTACATTCCAGTAACAGCGCAGTAACTGCGTTAAGCTCCAGTAACAGCACAGTAACTGCGTTAAACTCCAGAAGCAATGCAGGAACTGTCTTACACTTTGGAAACAGCGCAGGAGCACTGGAGCATCGAGTCATGTAAAAAAATCTCCAGGAATACATTTGATCACAGTTGGCAATCTTAACTGATCTCCAGGTAATAGTTATCATATCCAGGATGTACAACCCTATCAATACGCCCAGAATTTTAAAAATATTCTGCAGGGGATTATGATCTTCCACATTCCTGCCTCCTCCCACCTGACAGCAAAAGGCTGCAATGGAGTTAGTCTGTCCCAGCATTCATTGCAGTACTGAAAGGCCCCTATGACAATAACAGGTCCTGTTGTTTTTAATAGGGAGGTTTCACCTTTGCTATGAATGCTGGGATCATCCTACCTCCATAGTGATCTCTTGTTTCTCCAGGGAAAACACTGGCAAATCCCGCAGCCAGGGACTAGGGAGGGGAGGGGGAATACAGAAAAAGAAAAATGAGGAAAACGACAGGGAAAAGTGGTTATGGAAAAAGGGGGACAGCGACTCTTCCCTGCAGCACGGTGTACCTTGCTGGGGGCGATTCGTCCAGCCCGCCTTGCTGCTCTAACAGTGCAATGGGCCGGGAGACATGGATGGAGGCCATATAGTGGGCTCCCCTGGACGCCACGGCCTCCGCGCCCGACAAAGGGACTGAAGTCTTCGGGCTCGATAGTGTCTCCTCCCCTCGCACCACCCCGCCCCCCCCCCCCCCCCCCCCAAAACTGCCACCGACCTCCCTCCCTCCCCAGGAATGCTTCACTCCAGTAGGGTTTACTACTGCTCCCCACTAACGGGGAACAGGCGGCCCAACACCGCTGAAGGGAACAGAAGCAATTGAAGCCCCCCCAGGAGGTCAGAGGTAAGGGGAGTGGCCCTTAGGCAATGCCAGCCTGGCCCCCTGGCACTGCCCAAGGGGCAAGGTGGCAATGCCCAAGGGACACCTTGGCACTGCCCACAGGGCCTTGAGCAGTGACCAAGGGGGCGGGGCCAGAAGGGCAGGGCCAATTGGGGGGCAGGGCCTATATGGGGCAATCGGTGGGGGTGGGGGGGGGGGGTCCCACTGCCACTGTGCATAGGGATTGGTGGCAGAGGGCAGCTGGTTGGCAATCAGGGCTCCCCATCCAGGTGTGGGGTGGGGGTGGTGGGGTCAGGACTGCCGGGAGGCCAGCGATTGGGGGGTGGTGGGGGGGGGAGCGCAGAGATGGGGGTCCGCGGGACTGGCCAGCGATCGGGAGGCAGGCACTGTGGGGACAGTGTGCATGTGCCGATCTCTGCACTGACAGATCGGCGCGTGCGCAGTGGCCCGCTCAGCGCTATGCTGCCGTCCTCTTCAGCGGGAATAGGCCCCACTCACTGATTTTCAGAGGGAATCCCGCTCGGGTATCCTGCTACTCAGAGAGTGGGAGATTCATTCTGAAAATCCCGCTAAGAGCACCAGCGGCAGTTACTCCCGTTTTCACGCAAATTTGACACTTGAAATTTTTGGGGGAGAATCGCCCCCCCCTTGTATTTAGCCATGATGATGAGTTTGATGTGGGCAAGATGCCTCAGGTATGCTATCTCGGGCTGAGAATCTCAGGCCTGGGCTCTGACAAACATGGACAGTCGAGAGAATCATGCGTCTAGTTTCAGTTCCCTTTCACAGAGGGAGAGGTAGTCTAACTTTGGTCTGTTTTGTAGCAGACCTTCAACAGCTTGCATTGCTATAGCGCCTTTAACGTAGTAAAATGTCCCAAAGTGTTTCACGGGAATGTGATCAGATGACGTTTAATGCTAAATGACTGAAGGAGATAGTGGGACAAAGGCTTTGTTGAAGAGGGAGGTTTTATGGAGAATTCTGAAGGAGTAGAGAGTAAAGAGGCTTTGCAGCGAATTTCAGAGTTAGGGTCTAGGCAGCTGAAACACATAAAAATTGGAGTAGACCATACAGCTCTGTCACAAACACTGGCATATACTGGATGGGCCAAATGACCTGCTTTCGTATTACATGTAATCCTATGCAATCCTATGTGAGAGTAAGGCAGCATTCTAGAACTGGACAGCTTGATGTGGGACTCTGCTGAAGTTTAAAGTTTATTTAAAGTGTATTTATTAGCGTCACAAGTAGGCTTACATTAACACTGCAATGCAGTTACTGTGAAAATCCCCTAGTCACCAGACTCCAGTGCCTGTTCGGGTACACTGAGGGAGAATTTAGCATGGCCAATGCACCTAACCAGCATGTCTTTCGGACTGTGGGAGGAAACCGGAGCACCCGGAGGAAACCCACACAGACACGGATAGAATGTGCAGACTCCACACAGACAGTGACCCAAGCCGGGAATTGAATCCAGATCCCTGGCACTGTGAGGCAGCAGTGCTAACCACTGCGCCACCGTGCTGCCCAGAAGGGCAAAGTAGGGAAAAGCCGGAAACTAGTGTAGCAAAGGCACTGCATGCAAAGCCCCATGGGATACTGAGCGCCACATTTCGCAACAAGCAGCTAGGCACAAGCACAGATTGTTCTTTTGGGAGTTGTAATCACGTATAAAGGGACTCGTGACTCATAAAGTGATTGTGTATTTGTAATCATGTATATAAAGGTGTGTGCATGACCACTAGTCTTCAGAGTTTGCTGAGATTGGTCTCTGTACACTCCCCTCGCGCTTGAATAAAGCAGCTACTGATCAACACTCAGGGTCTGATCTCTGAGAAGCAGGTCGAGGGGTGTTCTCCCCCCACCGCCTCCCCAGCATTGCCAGCTAACCTATCAGGATCTGCTAGCAAGTCTGAAAGATCAATAATCAAATCTTGTGCAAAGATGTATATTATTTTAAAAAGTAAAAGTTTAAAAATATATATATTATTTTAAAAAGTTTTTAAAATCCTCCTGTCCAAACTTCCTATGGCTACTGTTTTAGATCATGCTGTAATCACAGCATTTAACATTAAAAACATTCATTAGGCAAACTTTTAGAATGGAAATAAACAGAGATGGAAATTAGGAGACTTTTTTCTGTCTCAGAGATGGTTCATTCCAAGAGATTGGAAATCTCTTCCCCCAAAGGCAGTGAGGGCAGTGGCACTGAATTTATTGAAGGCTGAATTAGATAGGTTTCGGAAAGGCAGAGGAGCCAAGGGTTATGGGGGGTAAAGGCAGGAAAGTGGAGTTGAAACAATAGACACATAGAATCCCGCCAGTGCAGAAGGAGTCCATTCAGCCCATCGCCTCTGCACCAAACACAATCACACCCATGCTCTATCCCCACGACCCCGTGCATTTACCCTAGCTCGTCCCCCTGACAATAAGGGGCAATTTAGCATGGCCAATCCACCTAACCTGTCCATCTTTGGACTGCGGGAGGAAACGTGGAGGACCCGGAGGAAACCCACGCAGATACGGGGACAACGTGCAAACTTCACACAGACAGTGACCCAAGCCGGGAATTGAACCCGGGTCCCTGGCGCTGTGAGGCAGCAGTGCTGACCATTGTGCCACCGTTCAACAAATAGATCAGCCATGATCTTATTGAATGGCAAAGCAGGCTCAAAGGGCGAAAGTCCAGTGTTCCTATAAGTCTGTGGCAACAATCGCAATTAGTCTGATTATCCCCGTCTCTTTCCCCATATTGCTGCAATGTCGCATTCATTTTTTATTTGTTTACGGGCAACATAAGAACATAAGAAATAGGAGCAGGAGTAGGCCATCTAGCCCCTCGAGCCTGCCCCGCCATTCAATAAGATCATGGCTGATCTGATAGTGGTTTAGTTCCACTTACCCGCCCGCTCCCCATAACCCTTAATTCCCTTATTGATCAGAAATCTATCTACCTGTGACTTAAACATATTTAACGAGGTAGCCTCCACTGCTTCAATGGGCAGAGAATTCCAGAGATTCACTACCCTCTGAAAGAAGAAGTTCCTCCTCAACTCTGTTCTAAACTGACTCCCCCTTATTTTGAGGCTGTGTCCTCGAGTTCTTGTTTCCTTTCTAAGTGGAAAGAATCTCTCTGCCTCTACCCTGTCTAGCCCCTTCATTATCTTATGTGTCTCTATAAGATCTCCCCTCAGCTTTCTAAACTCCAACGTGTACAGGCCCAATCTACTCAATCTCTCCTCATAAGCTAACCCCCTCATCTCCTGTATCAACCTGGTGAACCTTCTCTGTACTCCCTCCAAGGCCAATATATCCTTCTGCAAATAAGGGGACCAAAATTGCACACAGTACTCTAGTTGCGGCCTCACCAGTATCTTGTACAATTGCAGCAAGACCCCCCTGCTTTTATACTCCATCCCCTTCGCGATAAAGGCCAACATTCCATTTGCCTTCTTGATTACCTGCTGCACCTGCAGACTGAGTTTTTGTGATTCATGCACAAGGACCTCCAGGTCCCTCTGCACAGTAGCATGTTGTAATTTTTCACCATTTAAATAATAGTCCATTTTACTATTATTCCTTCCAAAGTGGATAACCTCACACTTGTCAACGTTATACTTCATCTGCCAGATCCTCGCCCACTCACTTAGCCTATCCAAATCTCTCTGCAGACTTTCCGCATCCTCCACGCAATTCGCTTTCCCACTCATCTTTGTGTCATCCGCAAACTTTGTTACCCTACACTTGGTCCCCTCCTCCAGATCGTCTATGTATATGGTAAACAGTTGAGGCCCCAGCACCGATCCCTGCGGCATGCCATTAGTCACGGATTGCCAACCAGAAAAGCACCCATTTATTCCAACTCTCTGCTTCCTGTCAGATAGCCAATCCTCAATCCACACTAACACTTTACCCCCAACTCCGTGTACCCTAATCTTCTGCATCACCCTTTTGCGAGGCACCTTATCGAACGCCTTCTGGAAATCTAAAAACACCACATCCACCGGTTCCCCTCTGTCAACTGCACTCGTTACATCTTCATAAAAATCCAGTAAATTTGTCAAACACGACTTTCCCTTCATGAATCCATGCTGCGTCTGCTTGATCGAACCATTTTTTTTCCAGGTGTCCTGCTATTTCTTCTTTAATGATGGATTCCAGCAATTTCCCAACTATGGACGTTAAGCTAACCGGCCTGTAATTACCCACCTTTTGTCTACCTCCTTTTTTAAACAGTGGCGTCACATTAGCTGTTTTCCAATCAGCTGGCACTTCCCCAGAGTCCAGCAAATTTTGATAAATTACAACAAACGCATCTGCTATTACTTCTGCCATTTCTTTCAGTACCCTGGGATGCATTCCATCTGGGCCCGGGGACTTGTCTACCTTTAGTCCCATTAGCCTACCAAGCACTACCTCTTTAGTAATAGTAATCGTAATCGTTTTAAGGACCTCACCTACAGTCCCATGACCGTCAATTTTCGGTAAGCTATTTGTGTCCTCTACCGTGAAGACCAACACAAAAAACTTGTTTAAGGCCTCAGCCATTTCCTTGTTTCATAAGAACATAAGAACATAAGAAATAGGAGCAGGAGTAGGCCATCTAGCCCCTCGAGCCTGCCCCGCCATTCAATAAGATCATGGCTGATCTGACGTGGATCAGTACCACTTACCCGCCTGATCCACATAACCCTTAATTCCCTTACCGATCAGGAATCCATCCATCCGCGCTTTAAACATATTCAGAGAGGTAGCCTCCACCACCTCAGTGGGCAGAGAATTCCAGAGATTCACCACCCTCTGGGAGAAGAAGTTCCTCCTCAACTCTGTCTTAAACCGACCCCCCTTTATTTTGAGGCTGTGTCCTCTAGTTTTAACTTCCTTACTAAGTGGAAAGAATCTCTCCGCCTCCACCCTATCCAGCCCCCGCATTATCTTATAAGTCTCCATAAGATCCCCCCTCATCCTTCTAAACTCCAACGAGTACAAACCCAATCTCCTCAGCCTCTCCTCATAATCCAAACCCCTCATCTCCGGTATCAACCTGGTGAACCTTCTCTGCACTCCCTCCAATGCCAATATATCCTTCCTCATATAAGGGGACCAATACTGCACACAGTATTCCAGCTGCGGCCTCACCAATGCCCTGTACAGGTGCATCAAGACATCCCTGCTTTTATATTCTATCCCCCTCGCAATATAGGCCAACATCCCATTTGCCTTCTTGATCACCTGTTGTACCTGCAGACTGGGCTTTTGCGTCTCATGCACAAGGACCCCCAGGTCCCTTTGCACGGTAGCATGTTTTAATTTGTTTCCATTGAGATAGTAATCCCATTTGTTATTATTTCCTCCAAAGTGTATAACCTCGCATTTCTCAACGTTATACTCCATTTGCCATATCCTCGCCCACACACTCAGCCTGTCCAAATCTCTCTGCAGATCTTCTCCGTCCTCCACACGATTCACTTTTCCATTATTAATTCCCCCTTCTCGTCTTCTAAGGGTCCAACATTTACTTTAGCTACTCTTTTCTTTTTAATATATTTGTAAAAACTTTTACTATCAGTTTTTATATTTTGTGCTAGTTTAGTTTCATAATCTATCTTTCCTTTCTTTATCGCTTTCTTAGTAGTTCTTTGTTGTTTTTTAAAGCTTTCCCAATCTTCTAATTCCCCACTAGTTTTGGCCACTCTGTACGCATCAGTTTTTAATTTAATACTCTCCTTTATTTCCTTAGTTATCCACGGCTGGTTATCCCTTTTCTTACATCCCTTCTTTATCACAGGAATATATTTTTGCTGAGTACTGAGAAAAATCTCCTTAAAAATCCACCATGTTGCTCAGCTGTCCTACCAACTAGTCTGCGCTCCCAGTCTACATTAGCCAATTCTGCCCTCATCCTATTGTACTCCCCTCTGTTCAAGCAGAGGACATTGGCTTGGGACCCTACTTTCTCACCCTCCATTTGTATTAGAAATTCAACCATATTGTGATCACTCATTCCAAGAGGAACCCTTACAAGAAGATCATTAATTTTACCTGTCTCATTACACAGGACCAGATCCAAGATAACTCGCTCCCTCGTAGGTTCTGTAACATACTGTTCGAGGAAACTATCCCAACAGCATTCTAAGAACTCTTCCTCAAGTCCACCGCGTCCAACTTGAGTCAGCCAATCAATATGCAGGTTAAAATCCCCCATGATTATTGCTGTACCGTTTTTGCACACAACATGAGCATCAAGGCCAGCATTTGTTGCCCGTCACTAATTGCCCTTGGGTGAGGTGGTGAGCCACCTTCTTGGACCACTGCAGTCCATTTGGTGTAGGTATACCCACAATGTTGTTTGGGAAGGAGTCCCAGGACTTTAGCCCAGCCACAGTGAAGGAATGACAATATAGATCCAAGTGAGAATGGTGTGTAACTCGGAGGGGGACTTGGGCCCATAACTGCCGGCCCGAATCCTGACTTAGAGTCATACACTTATAGAGGTCTGCAGCATGGAAATGGGCCCTTCGGCCCAACTTGTCCATGCCACTGAGTTTTTAACCACTAAGTTAGTCCCAATTGCCCACATTTGGCCCATATCCCTCTATACCCATCTTACCCATGTAATTGTCCAAATGCTTTTTAAAAGACAAAATTGTACCCGCCTCTACTACTACCTCTGGCAGCTTGTTCCAGACACTCACCACCCTCTGAGTGAAAAAGTTGCCGTTCTGGACCCTTTTGTATCTCTCCCCTCTATCAAGTGCTTATCCAATTTTCATTTGAAGATTGTGATTGACTATGTATTTACACTGGCTCAAGGGGCCAGATGGCCTACTCCTGCTCCTAGTTCTTTACCAACCTATCAGGCAGCCCATTCCAAATCCTAACCAGTTTCACTGCATAAAAAGGATTTTCCCCATGTCCCCTCTGGTCCATCCACTACTCACTGCAACTCTGTGTCCTTTGCTCACCAGCCCTTCTGTCACTGGGTACACTGTCACCCAGAAGTTGTCAACACTATCGTGGCTGTGGTAGGGAAACATGATAGGAGATGGTCACAAGAGGTCCTGTGGGGCGGGTCATGGAGACGTGAACAGTGTCGCAAGGCCGCGATGGTGTGAGGACGGTTAGCAAATTGACCTTGCGGTTTCGCTCTCCCTGTCAGGAGTAAAGATTAAAGTTTATTTATTAGTGTCACAGGTAAGGCTTACATTAATAGTACAATGAAGTTACTGTGTAATTCCCCTAGTCGCCACAGCCCGGTGCCTCTTTGGGTCAATGCACCTAATTAGCACGTCTTTCAGAACGTGGGAGGAAACCAGAGCACCCGGAGGATACCCACGCAGACACGGGGAGAACATGCAAACTCCACACAGAGTATTGCAACCGAATGGCTCCTGGGGCCAGAGGAGGTCACGTGAAATTCTCACGTTCAGGCTGGAATCTAACAAACTCTCCCCTTGACAACCCTCTCCCCAGTTTGGCCTCACAGACTGCTGGAATGTGACAAATCCCTCAGAAACATGGGAAAAGTATTCAAAGGGATTTCCAAAGGAACAGTTGTTACATCAGGTTTCCTGGAATTAACACGGTCATTAATGGTAGTGTGTAAAGAGGTTCGGCAGCAATTTCACAGCATTGTAAATTACACTGGCACCGTTCTCGGACTTCAGATCTGTAACAAACAGAGTAATCAGAACAGATAAAATCCCTCGATTGTAGCAGTGATTTTATCTTATTCGCTCATGTGTGTTGTATCGCACACACACAGAGAGATTTCTAACTCTACATCACTGTTGCGATGGAAGCGAGGGGCACCTCCTCCTTTGGAGAAAAAGAAATTCTTGCCGTGCTGATAATCCAACATCATTAAATCAGAACTTGTTCTTGGCGTCACTTCTGTTGATTCAGATAAGCTCAAGATACGCAGTCATTACTCGGGACAACAGGAGGTTTGATCAGTGAGGGAACTATGTCATAGGGACAAAGGGAGTTTTGCCAGGGTGTGATAACCCCCATGACCTGCTTGGGGGGATCACTGATTGACCTCCCTATAGGACTAATTGAATACAAGCTCCCTGGGGATTGATAATTAACTCACCAAGTGGAACTCATATACCAGAGCCCTGTATAAAGCAAGCCCCTGAGTGGGTCCATTATTACCTCATATCAAGTTGATCTTTCTCTACGCTCTAGCTATGACTGTGATATTACATTCTGCACTTGCTCATTTCCTTCTCTATGAATGGTATGCTTTTTAAAAAATTAAAGTTTATTTATTAGTCACGAGTAAGGCATTATATTAACACTGCAATGAAGTTACTGTGAAATTCCCCTAGATGCCACATCTGGCACCTGTTTGGGTCAATGCACCTAACCAGCACGTCTTTCAGACTGTGGGAAGAAACCGGAGCACCCGGAGGAAACCCACACAGACATGGGGAGAACGTGCAGACTCCACACAGACAGTGACCCAAGCCGGGAATCGAACCCAGGTCCCTGGCGCTGTGAGGCAGCAGTGCTAACCACTGTGCCACCGTGCCGCCCATGCTTTGGCTGGAAGGCGCAAGAAACAATACTTTTCACTGTATCCTAATACATGTGACAATAATAAATCAAATCAAATCAAAATCAAGTCAAAATTATTCCATTGTCCTGGTTGGGACCTGTTTGTGTTCACCATAGACTTGAGGTTTTTGTTTTACTTTATTTTGTGTAATAAAGCACTGTTCCTTTACAGCCGACTCCTACAGTTATTGCACAGACAAAACCAGATTCAAGGTTCATTTGAATCACTTTCTCCTCATCAGGTACATAAAAACAGAAGAATGGAAGCAGGGTAGGCCATTCAGCCCTTTGATACTGTTCCACCATTCAGTATGATCCTGGCTGATCTCATACTCCACTCTGCTTTCCCTGTCTAACACTATATCCCTTTGTATCCCCTCAGCATCCCTTGATTCCCTTAGTATCTAGAGCTCCATCCATCTCAGGTTTGAATATACTCGTTGACTGAGCATCTAGAACCCTCCGTGGTGAGGGAGTACCAAAGATTTGAAAGCCTCTGAGGACAGAGGTTTCTCCCCATTGCAGCTCCGAATGGTTGACCCCTTATCCTGAGGCCTTATCCCTCATGCAACCAGATTCTAGACACTCCAGCCAGGGGAAACGACCTCTGAGCCTCAGCCCTGTTTTACATCACTTTATACGTCGTATGTTACAAACAATAATGGAGTTGTTGACTCACCCCATAGCAATCAATCTATCCATAAGGCCACAACAGACCCAGGCATGAAATGAGGAAAACCCCCAGTGGTGGAGAGGTTTCAGAATCATAGGTCTAAATTCCTAAGGCCATAAGATATAGGAGCAGAATTAGGCCATTCGGCCCATTGGATCTGCTCTGCCATTCGATCATAGTTGATAAGTTTCTCAACCCCATTCTCCCGCCCTCTCCCCATAACCTTTGATCCCCTTACCAATCAATTTTAAGGACACTCCATGACCTGGCCTCTACAGCCTTCTGTGGCAACAAATTCCATAGATTTACCACTCGCTGGCTGAAGAAATTCCTCCTCATCTCAGTCAACATGTTCCTGCTAAGCATGCTTAATCTGTTACAGTACTAAGTCTCACAACACCAGGTTAAAGTCCAACAGGTTTATTTGGTATCACGAGCTTTTGAAGTCCTGCCCCTTCATCAGGTGAATGGAGAGTTGGGTTCACAAACACGGCATATATCGACACAGACTCAATTGCAAGATAATGGTTGGAATGCGAGTCTTTACAGATAATCAAGTCTTTACAGGTACAGACAGTGCGAGTGGAGAGGAGGTTAAGCACAGGTTAAAGAGATGTGAATTGTCTCAAGCCAGGACAGTTAGTAGGATTTTGCAAGCCCAGGCCAAATGGTGGGAGTTACACACAGTGTGACAAGAACCCACTCGCATTGTCTGTACCTGTAAAGACTTGATTATCTGTTAAGAGTCGCATTCCAACAATTATTATTATATAAGATCACCCCTCAGCCTCCTACGCTCCAGAGAAAAATGTCCCAGTCTATCCAGCCTCTCCTTATAACTCAATCCATCAAGTCCCGGTAGCATCCTAGTAAATCTTTTCTGCACTCTTTCTAGTTTAATAATATCCTTTCTATAATAGGGTGACCAGAATTGCACACAGTATTCCAAGTGTGACCTTACCAATGTCTTGTACAACTTCAACAAGACGTCCCAACTCCTATATTCAATGTTCTGACCAATGAAACCAAGCATGCCGAATGCCTTCTTCACCACTCTGTCCACCTGTCCACCACTTTCAAGGAGCTATGAACATGTACCCCTAGATCTCTTTGTTCTGTAACTCTCCCCAATGCCCTACCATTAACTGAGTAAGTCCTGCCCTAGTTCAATCTACCAAAATGCATCATCTCGCATTTGTCTAAATTAAACTCCATCTGCTATCCGTCAGCCCACTGGCCCAATTGATCAAAATTCCGTTGCAATTGGAGATAACTTTTTTCACTGTCCACTCTGCCACCAATCTTAGTGTCATCTGCAAACTTACTAACCATGCCTCCTATATTCTCATCCAAATCATTAATATAAATGACAAATAACAGTGGACCCAGCACTGATCCCTGAGGCACACTGCTGGTCACAGTTTGAAAAACAACTCTCTACAACCACCCTTTGGCTTCTGTCAAGAAGCCAATTTTGTATCCATTTAGATCCTCACCCTGGATCCCGTGAGATTTAACCTTATGCAACAACCTATCATGCGGTATCTTGTCAAAGGCCTTACTAAAGTCCATGCTGGCCTTCATAGTGTGAGGATTTGAGTATAGGGATAGGGATGTTTTGCTGCAATTGTTTAAAGTGTTGGTGAGACCACACCTGGAGTATTGTGTGCAGTTTTGGTGTCCTTAACTGAAGAAGGATGTCCTTGCTATAGAGAGAGTACGGCGAAGGTTTACCAGGCTGATTCCTGGGATGGCAGGTCTGTCATATGAGGAGAGACTAAGTCAGTTAGGATTATATTCACTGGAGTTTAGAAGAGTGAGAGGGGATCTCATAGAAACGTATAAAATTCTAACAGGGTTAGACAGGGTAGATTCAGAAAGAATGTTCCCAATGGTGGGGGAGTCCAGAATTAGGGGTCATAGTTTGAGGATAAGGGGTAAACCTTTTAGAACTGAGGTGAGAAGAAGTTTCTTCACCCAGCGAGTGGTGAATGTGTGGAATTCACTACCACAGAATGTAGTTGAGGCCAAAATGTTGTCTGATTTCAAGAAGAAATTAGATATAGCTCTTGGGGCTAAAGGGATCAAGGGATATGGGGGGAAAACGGGGATCAGGATATTGAATTTGATGATCAGCCATGATCAAAATGAATGGCGGAGCAGGCTCGAAGGGCCGAATGGCCTACTCCTGCTTCGAGTTTCTATGTTTCACAATAACTTCATTGCAGTGTTAATGTAAGCCTACTTGTGGCAATAATAAACAACCTCAGGGAAATTGTCCTCATCCTGCCTTGTCTAACAAAGGCTTAAGATCTGTTAAAAACCTTCAAACAATCATTTGGCCTTCAAATGTGCCCAACACTTGTGCCAACAGCAAATACCTGTGCATTTGCCTTGTCGACAACAGTCCAAGTCTACCTGTCATTTTAGATGTTATAACAAGTACACAAACTTTGGTTTGACAATATGTGATCAGGAGACATGGAGATAATTTTACTCAATTGAAGAGTGCAGCTTGGATCAGCTCGACTTGAACCAGTTAAAAATCCCATTTAGAATTCTAAAAGCAGCATTTGCTTCATTGAGTCATTCATGACAGAAATTTTTTGCGTCAAGCTGAACTTTAAACGAAAGCTTTATCAAGCAGCATGGTGGCACAGTGGTTAGCACTGCTGTCTCACAGCACCAGGGAGCCAGGTTCGATTCCCGGCTTGGGTCACTGTCTGTGTGGAGTCTGCACGTTCTTCCCGTATTTGTATGGGTTTGCTCTGGTTTCCTCCCACATCCAAATGTGTGTGGGTTAGAGGATTGGCCATACTAAATTGCCCCTTAGTGTCAGGGGGTCTAGCTAGAGTAAATGCATGGGGTGATGGGGATAGGGCGTGGGTGGGATTATAGTCGGTGCAGGCTCGATGGGCCAAATGGCCTCCTTCTGCACTGTAGTTCCTATGATTCCAGAAGCGCTGGGCTATTTCTTATCCACAATATGTTAAATGTCTTCTAATTTGTGGTTCACAAGGAATATTTCCTTTGTCTAATTGTACTCTATAATGCTCCTGTGAAACACCTTGTTCCTTTTAATTGAAGGGTCAGTCACGAGGGGACATAGGTTCAAGGTGAGGGGCAAGAGGTTCAGGGGGGGATGTGAGGAAAATCCTTTTTACTCAGAGGGTGGTGAGGGTCTGGAATGCGCTGCCTGTGAGGTTGGTGCAGGCGGGTTGCCTCACGTCCTTTAAAAAGTACCTGGATGAATACTTGGCATGTCTTAACATTCAAGGCTATGGGCCAAGTGCTGGCAGATGGGATTCGGTGGGAAGTCAGTGCAGACTCGATGGGCCGAAGGCCTCTTCTGCACTACATGATTCTATGATTTTATTGGTGTTCGAAGGTGTTAAATGGGTAAGATGCTATGTTGGAGAGTCGGTGCAGACTCGATGGGCCGAATGGCATCCTTCTACGCTGTAGGGATTCTATGATTATACTGTTGTTGGATATGGTTATGCCTGCAGCTGCACACCTCTACCACCAGAGGGTGCATCAAGAGGCCGCCACCAACAGCATCCCCAGCCCTCGCTCAGAGATTAGCTTTGTCTACATCCCCTGTGGGCAAAGTTAAGGCAGATAAAGTTTATTTATTAGTTATAAGTAGGCGTACATTCACTGCAATGTAGATACTGTGAAAATCCCCTAATCACCACACTCTATCGTCTGTTTGGGTACACTGAGGGAGAATTTAGCATGGCCAAAGCACCTAACCTGCACATCTTTGGAGTGTGGGAGGAAACCGGAGCACCCGGGGGAAACACACGCAGACACGGGGAGTACATGCAAACTCCACACAGACAGTGACCCAAGCCGGGAATCGAACTCGGGTCCCTGATGCTGTGAGCGCTGTCCGATGTTGATCACGACTTGATGGGCAGCCACTCTTGCCTCTGCGTGAGGGGGTTGCGGGTTCAAGTCCCATTCAGAGGGTTGAACGCAAAACTCCAGGCTGTCATCCCAGTGCGGCACTGTCAGAGGAGCTGTCTTTTTGGGTTAGACATTAATCTTATGTCTTGTCTGCCCTGTTGGAGAGTTCATAAGGTCAAATCCAATAATGCTATTGAAAGTTACGAGGATGGATTGGCGAGGTTGGGACAGTTCTCCTTGGGGAGGAGAAGGCTAAGAGGAAATTGGATAGAAATATTCAAAATTCTGAGGGGGCTGGACAGAGTAGACGGGGAGAAACTGTTTCCACTCGCAAAAGGATCAAGAATGAGAGGGCACAGATTTAAGGTGATTTGCAAAAGAAGCAAATCTGATGTGAGAAAAAAGCCTTTTCACCCAGCGAGTAGTTTGGGCCTGGAATGCTCTGCCTGGAAGTGTGGTGGAAGCAGGTTCAATCGAGACATTCAGGAGGACATTAGATGATGATCTAAATAGAAACGCTGTGCAGGGATAAGGCAAGGGAATGGCACTAAGTCATAATGCTCACTCTGAGAGCCAGCGCAGACACGATGGGCTGAATGGCCTCCTTCTGCAATGTAACAATTCTGTGATTTAGCCCTCAACCAGCATCATCGCTGTTTGCGGGAGCTTGCTGTGCACAAATTTGGCTGTTGCGACAACAACAACTTCAAACAGCACCTCCCCCCTCAATACCCACTCTCCATCACCCACCACCCATAGACGAACACTCCCACCCATGGGCTCTTATGAAGGTCCGCCCCAGAATTGCCCCAACACAAGTTGGCACTACCAGGTTAGCACCACGAGGATGACACTGTGCCAATCTGTGCCAGGGCAATGCTGGGGGTCGTGCCAGAGCAGTGCCAGGCATGTCCCTCTCTCCCCTGTGGGATCTATTCACCTCTGTGCCCTTGACTGTTTTTTGTTTAGCCAAACCTGTTGTGAACTCCGCCATCTGAATATTTAGTGCGGTGGGATCATGTGGCTGGAGCCTGTTAATAATATTGAAATGAATGAAAATCCATTTAAATGAGGTACCCGCCCTTTGTAGGCGTGAACCTTGTGACGTCACCAGGGAGGGGTGGGGAAAATTGGGAAATGCGATCTCTTCGAGAGAGAATTGCATTTCCCGAGTCTCTCCAGATTTTCCACCCATGTTGCCGTTCTCTCTGACAACGAACATGGGCTGAAGGTCCCCCGCCCCAAAGTCTGGGTTGGCACGGTGGCACAGTGGTTAGCACTGCTGCCTCACAGCGCCAGGGACCCGGGTTCGATTCCCAGATTGGGTCACTGTCTGTGTGGATCTGCACGTTCTCCCTGTGTCTGCGTGGGTTTCCTCCGGGTGCTCCGGTTTCCTCCCACAGTCTGAAAGTCGTGCTGATTAGGTGCATTGACCGTGCTAAATTCTCCCTCAGTGTACCCGAACAGGCACCGGAGTGTGGCGACTAGGTGATTTTCACAGTAACTTCATTGCAGTGTCAATGTAAGCCTAATTGTGACATTAATAAATAAATAAACAAACAAAAATCAGGTTTTTCTCCATTTGCCAACTGTCTCACACACCTTGCTTCTTACCTGTTAACACTTAAACCTATTAACATCTAACAACTAACACTATACATCGAGACTGGTCAGCAAGGTTTGCGTCAACTTGGGTCACAGAATTCCCGTACACAAGGTTGCCGTCATTTGTGTTAGCCTACGTTAGGGTCTGTTCAAAAGAACATTTGGATTTGGTTTTGTTCGGTTTTGGGATAAATGGATCACGGATTTTTGGCTGTTCTGATTCACGTAGAAGGACACCCTGATCCCTCTGTACATCAGATTTCTGCAATCTCTCTCCATTACATAATATCTTACTTTTCCGTTTTTCCTGCCAAAATGGATCAGCTCAAATGATCCCACATTAAACTCCATTTGCTTTTTTTTTTGCTCACTCACTTAATCTTTCTATATCCCTTTGATATTCCTAGCTCCTAATGTCCACTTCACAACTTACTTTCCTACTTATCAACAGCACATTTAGCAACCATTCAGTCACTTTGTCCAAGTAGTTAATATGGATTGTAAATAGTTGTGGCTCCACTTGTCACAGTTTGCCAACCCAAAAATGACCCATTTATCCAAGCTCTCTGGTCCCTGTTAGCTAACAAATCCTCTATCCGTGTTAGTTCATCACTCCAGACACAATGGGTGGAATTTGCCTGTCCCGCCCACCGTTGGGATTGTAGCAGGCGGGACACAGACCATGCAAAGGTCTGTTGACATCGGGAGGGATTTTCCGGTCTTGGGGCGAGCGCGGCCAGAAAATTCCACCCGATGAGTTTTTTTGTGTAGTAATCTTTTACGTGCCAACTTACTGAATGCCTTCTGGAAATCCAGATACATCACATCTACTGGTTCCCCATTATCCACCCTCTCGTTAATTCCTCAAAGATCTCTAATAAATTAGTCAAACACAATTTCCCTTTCACAACACCATGCTGACTCTACCTGATTGCATTGAGATTTTATAACTCTCCTGCTATTACCACCTTAATAATAGATTCAAACATGTTCCCTCTGACAAACGTTAAACTAACTAGCCAATAGTTTCCTCCGTTCTGTCTCCCTCCTTTCTTGAATAGAGATGCTACATTTGCAGTTTCCAATCCACTGGGGCCTTTCCAGAATCTAGGGAATATGGAAGATTACAACCAATCCATCTACTAGCCCTGCAGCCACTTCCATTAAGACCTTAGGATGAAAACCATCAAGTCCTGGGGACTTGTCAGCCTTTAGCCTCTGTCGTTTTCTCTGCCCCTTTATGCTGCTGATCATGATTGTTCTTCCCTCCCTTTTCTCTCTCAATTTTCAACTATTCTTTGTTTTTGTGTGTCGTCTACAATGAAAATGGACACAAAATAACCAGTTCAATGTTCTTCTGATCCCATGCTTCCCATTATTACTTCCCCAGTCTCACCCGCTAAGGGGCCAATGCTCACTTTAGCTACTCTTTTTCTTTTTATATGTACATAGAAACTCTTATTGGTTTGATATTTTCTAATTTGTCTCATTTCTAATTTCTCTCCCGCTTATCTTTTACTCATTCATCTAAATTTGTCCAGTCTCTCCTCCCCCCCCCAGCACTAATGTATGCATTATTCTACATGTTTTCTTTCAATTTGATACTCTCCTTAACTTAGTCATGGATTCTTCTCTTTCTTGATGGAATGTATCTTTGTTGAGTTATAAAACATCTCCTCAAAAGTCTGCTCCTGCTTCTCTGCCATCATACCCTTTCACCCATTTTCCCATTCCACTTCAGCCAACTCTGTCTTCATAACCTTGTGATTGCCTTTATATAAGCCTTTGGCACTAGTCTTGGACCCACACTTCTCACCCTCAAACTGACCGTGAAATTCTATCCAGTTATGAAACATAGGAACAGGTGTAAGCCAGTCAAGCCCGTTCTGCCATTCTGTTCGATCCTGTATTTCACCTCCATTCACCCACCTTAGTTTGATAAAATCCAGACCGTAACAAAAGTCTATTGATCTCGGGCTTGAAGTTTTCAACTGACCACCAACCTCAATAGCTTGTTAATGGAGAGAGTTCCAGATTTCCTCAACCTTTGTGTGAAGAAATGCTTCAATGTGCTTCACTTGGCAGTTAGGAAGGCAAATGCAATGTTAGCATTCATGTCGAGAGGGCTAGAATACAAGAACAGGGAGGTACTTCTGAAGCTGTATAAGGCTCTGGTCAGACCCCATTTAGAATATTGTGAGCAGTTTTGGGCCCCATATCTAAGGAAGGATGTGCTGGCCTTGGAAAGAGTCCAGAGGAGGTTCACAAGAATGATTCCTGGAATGAAGAGCTTGCCGTATGAGGAATGGTTGAGGACTCTGGGTCTGTACTTGTTAGAGTTTAGAAGGACGACGGGGGGTCTTATTGAAACTTACAGGATACTGCGAGGCCTGGATAGAGTGGACATGGAGAGGGTGTTTCCACTAGTAGGAAAAACTAGAACCAGAGGGCACAACTTCAGGCTAAAGGGATGATCCTTTAAAACAGAGATGAGGAGAAACTTCTTCAGCCAGATTGTGGTGAATCTGTGGAACTCTTTGCTGCACAAGGCTGTGGAGGCCAGGTCATTGAGTGTCTTTAAGACAGAGATAGATAGGTTCTTGATTAATAAGGGGATCAGGGGTTATGGGGAAAAGACAGGAGAATGGGGATGGGAAAAATATCAGCCATGATTGAATGACGGAGCAGACTCAATGGGCCGACTGGCCTAATTCTGCTCCTATGTCTTATGGTCTTATGGTATCACCAGTAAAAGGCCGATATAATTTTAAGGTTATAGGTCCTTGTTCCAAGCTCCCATAAGAAATAGGAGCAGGAGTGGGCCATTCAGCCCCTCGAGCCTACTCCGCCATTCAATACAATCATGGCTGATCGCATCTCGGACTCATCTCCACTTTCCTGCCCGTTCACCATTGCCATTCAAAGCCCACCGGAGGAAGATGGCGGCGGAGTGAGACGACGTCTTGCAAGCTGTCCCCAGCGTACCCTCTAATTCTATCATTTACTCTCGTTCGATGTTTTTACTCTAACTCTCTAATAATGTCTTTCTCTGCACCCTCGCTAAAGTTTAAAGTTTATTTATTAGTCACAAGTAGGCTTATATTAACACTGCAATGAAGTTACTGTGAAAATCCCCTAGTCGCCAAACTCCGGCGCCTGTTCGGGTACACTGAGGGAGAATTTAGCATAGCCAATGCATCTAACCAGCACGTCTTTCAGACTGTGGGAAGAAACTGGAGCACCCGGAGGAAACCCACGCAGACACGGGGAGAACGTGCAGACTCCGCACAGACAGCGAGCCAAGCCGGGAATCGAACCCAGTGCCCACTTTTCCCCATGTACCCAACCAGTTAGGGTCAGCTCTACAATTGACATGCCTTTCCCACACAACTGGGCTGATCTCCCATCTCCGAGGTGTCAGGTTGGGGGGGGGGGGGGGAACCTCGCCCATCAGCCCCATGCGTCGGGGGAACCACAGGCACGCCGCACTCATTAGATTTAACATGTGCTCATGGATAACGGGTGTCAGGAGCATTCGGCGCATAGACAAACACACACACTAACACACAAAAATGCACACACGGACAGAAACACATACAAGCACACACACAAACCCACATGGACACACACACACACACGAACACACACACACAAACACACACTCAAAAACACACACACGCACACACACAAACACACATGAACACACACCCACAAACACACACCTACACACACATGCACACACATAAATGCACATAAGCACACATGTGCATACAAACGCACATACAAACACGCACACACCGACCCTTTCAAATCCCATGATCGCTACCATCTATGAAGAGCAGTTTGGCATGGAGCTGGAGATGGAGATAGAGATGGAGATGGAGGGAGGAACCGGTCTGTCCTGGCAGAGTAGTGAACAGGGCATCAGAAGCAGCGCAGCCCCTGGCAGGAAGACTTTGTTGCACTCACCTCGCCGTCTCTGGTGAACTGAGGACTGCCTTGTATGAGACATTCTTTATCAATCAGGTTTGACACCAACATAGAATCATAGGATCCACACAGTGCTGAAGGAGGCCATTCGGCCCAGCGAGTGCGCACTGACTCTCCAATGGAGTATCTTACCCAGGGCCCTATCCCTATAACCCCACACATTTACCCACTAATCCCCCTACACATCGTGAGACACTAATGGGAAATTTAACATGGCCCATCCACCTGACCTGTACGTCTTTGGACTGATTTCTCACTGGTGTGATGCAAGATTGGAAAGTCCGATGGGATGCTGGTGGCAGGTGCTTTAATTAACATTGATGAGATGCCAATGAATTAAATGACGTTCTTGCCACCAGCCAGCGGCAAGAGCGACTCACCATTACTATTACTGCACTATTATTTAAATGGTAAAAAATTGCAGCATGCTGCTGTGCAGAGGGACCTGGGTGGCCTTGTGCAGGAATCTCAAGGAGTTGGTTTGCAGGTGCAGCAGGTAATTAAGGAGGCAAATGGAATTTTGTCCTTCATTGCTTGAGGGATGGAGTTTAAAAACAGTGAGGTTATGTTGCAGCTGTATGAGGTGCTGGTGAGGCCACACCTGGAGTACTGTGTACAGTTTTGGTCTCCTTACTTGAGAAGGGGTATACTGGCAATGGAGGGGGTGCAGAGGAGATTCACTAGGTTGATCCCGGAGTTGAGAGGGTTGGCTTATGAGGAGAGACTGAGTAGACTGGGGCTATACTCATTGCAATTCAGAAGAATGAGGGGAGATCTTATAGAAACATATAAGATTATGAAGGGAATAGATAAGATAGAAGCAGGGAAGTTGTGTCCACTGGTGGGTGAAACTAGAATTAGGGGGCATAGCTTCAAAATAAAGAGAAGCAGATTTAGGACTGAGTTGAGGAGGAACTTCTTCACACAAAGGGTTGTGAATCTGTGGAATTCTCTGCCCAGTGAAGCAGTTGAGGCTACCTCATTGAATGTTTTTTAGGCAAGGATAGATACATTTTTGAACAGTAAAGGAATTAAGGGTTATGATGAGCGGGTGGGTAAGTGGAGCTGAGTCCACGAAAAGATCAGCCATGATCTTATTGAATGGCGGAGCAGGCTCGAGGGGCCAGATGTCCTACTCCTGCTCCTAGTTCTTATGCTCTTATTATCACGCCGGCAACTTTCTGACTTTTTGGCTCCCGCCGGTTTCTCTGCCGCGGGGGGGGGTTGGGAGAATTCCACCCATTAAATCTGTAACATCTTCCAGTCTTGATGTACCATCACCAACCTGAATCATTGGCCGGGATTTTCCAGCCCTGCCTGGTACTGCGATTGGCCATTCCCACCGGAAGTCAATGGACGTTTTGTCTGGGCTACCGACTTTCCCGCGCTTCCATGAGGAAAATTCTGGGCATTAACTCTTCCAACTGTGAGGTCCACATAGCCCCTGGACTGCCTGTCATCAGTGACTCCTTTCCATTTCACAGCAGCAATGTCTGGACTCTTTGACTTCCCTGGACTGGGACAGGAGCCTGGACATAATTCCCATTTCCAAAGAGGACAATGGATATCAGTAACCTTCACGAAGCACTGCAGCCCGACCTGTTTAGTATCCGTGTGAACCACCTCTAATGTATCACACTAATGGACCCCCACCCCATCATTTGCAGTCTGTGTATATCCCTTTCCAGTCCCACCGCTGGCGAACCCCCGCCACGGATTTCCAGGAGGAGGGGTGTCCATAGAACAAGAAACCACATTGACAGGACGAGGAGAACCGGCTGCCGGTGAATGGCAGGTCACCACGGAATGGCAGGTCGCACGGAAAATGCCTCCTTGTTTTCCTCTCCACAGAAGCTGTCCGCCCTGCTGGGTGTTTCCACATTTCCTGATTTTATCTCAGATTTCCAGCAGTCGCAGTAATTTCTATCCATAAACGTCTGCTGGGAAAGGATATTAAAGATTCCGAAAGCCAGGCGGGAGATTAGATAACAGGTCAGCAAGGATCTGAGTGAATGGTCTCAGGAACAAGCTCAAGGGGCTGTTCCCAACATCCAATAATGTCTCAGTGCTGAAACATTAACCCTTCACTGCTTCTCGAAGGAGATAGAGTCGTGAAGGACATGCCCCTGTCTACATCAACAGGGATGAAGTGGAAATGGTCAAAAGCTTCAAGTTTTTAGGTGTCCAGATCAGCAACATCCTGTCCTGGTCCTCCCCATTCCGAAACTATAGTTAAGAAAGCCCACCAACGCCTCTACTTTTTCAGAAGACTAAGAAAATTTGGCATGTCAGCTGTGACTCTCACCAACTTTTAAGGATGCACCATAGTAAGCATCCTTCCCGGTTGTATGACAGCTTGGTATGGCTCCTGCTCTGACCAAGACCGCAAGAAACTACAAGGGGTCATGAACGAAGCCCAGTCCAGTATGCAAACCAACCTCCAATCCGTTGACTTTGTCCATACTTCCCACTGCCTTGGGAAAGCAGTCAGCATAATCAAGGACCCCATGCACCCCGGACATTCTCTCTTCCACCTTCTTCCATTGGGAAAAAGATACAAAGGTCTGAGGTCACGTACCAACCGACTCAAGAACAGCTTCTTTCCTGCTGCATTCAGAGTTTTGAATGGACTTACCTCGCATTAAGTTGATCTTTCTCTACACCCTAGCTATGACTGTAACACTACATTCTGCACTCTCTCCTTTCCTTCTCCGTCAATGGTGTGCTTTGTCTGTACAGCGCGCAAGAAACAATACTTTTCACTGTATACGAATACATGTGACAATAATAAATCAAATCAAATCTCGACCCATACTGCCGGACCCGGGGAATGTTTCCCCGATGTTTTCCATTCCTTTCCTTTAAAATTTCAGATCTCTAGCAGGGTTTCTTTCACCTGTAGATTAATTTGGATATTCGAAGGGACCCATGGTTGTCAAAGACGTCATCCTTTGGGTAGGACCGGCTGGGGACAGGCGTCTGCACAGAATTGATCGAAAGTTGTTATTTTTTTTATTTGAGAGAGGCTTGGCTGTCAGAGCTGGGGTGGGGGGGCGGGGGGGGGGGGGGGGTGGTTTAGTGCTTCGGCAGGACGGATGTAACCTAATCGGATAAACTCTTTGGCATATGTTGTGAGACGTGTTGCACATTTCCGTCGCTCAGCAGATCTCAGGGTAGGTTAAGCTTTCATCTGTTTCAGGATCTTTTCCCCCACCTCCTCAAGTCTCAGGAGCCCAGTAAGAGGCGGTCAGCTTTTAATGCGGATTTACTGACAGGGCCAGCTCCCATTACGGGCTTTGATGACTTTGACGGGTCCGTTTACAACGAGCCGGCTCAGAGGCTCAGCCAAGAGTTTTACTTTGCGCGCAGACAGCCAGGCCACAGAAAGCAATATAGAGTCAATCTTATACAACCCTGAGCTCCCCGGCCTGGATCGTTTACCTGCTGGGAAACCCGAGGCGCCGGAATCAACTGGTCTCACAGGATATCCTATCCTTCAATGGACAGGAAAATATCCCACAAGGCTCGCTGATATCTCTGTACCCAACTCTCGGCAGACAGAGATTCCCACCAGGAGCCTGTACTCAGACAATCTGCTCTGACATCCCCGTCGTGTTATTAAAGGAATTTGCAATTTGTTGGCACACTCCAGCCACAGGCCAGCTGCTCCCCACACTGCTTTCCTCCACTGGCTAATCCCGGCTGGGAGCTGAGAGCAGTAACACTGGCCTCGGTACCACCGGGTTATAGAGTCATAGAGGTTTACAGCATGGAAACAGGCCCTTCAGCCCAACTTGTCCATGCCGCCCTTTTTTTTAAAACCCCGAAGCTAGTCCCAATTGCCCGCATTTGGCCCATATCCCTCTATACCCACTTTACCCATGTAACTGATTAAATGCTTTTTAAAAGACAAAATTGTACCTGCCTCTACTACTACCTCTGGCAGCTTGTCCCAGACACTCACCGCCCTCTGTGTGAACAAATTGCCCCTCTGGAGACTTTTGTCGTTTGGGGAGGGAAATCAGTCAAGGTTCCTGCTCTCCGGCGACCCAGGGGATGTATTCCAGGCTTTGGTGATGATGGCCCACAGAGTTGATTAGTCCGCCAGGCACTGAGTAGCTGGTCTCACACAATCGTGGAGGAGTTAGTGCTGTGGGTCACCTAGATCATAGAATCATAGAATTCATAGAATCCCTACAGTGCAGAAGGAGGCCATTCGGCCCATCGAGTCTGCACCGACCACAATCCCACCCAGGCCCTACCCCCACCCAGGCCCACCTTGGGCAACAATGTCTGAGGCTGGAGCTGGAGCAGAGACAGCTGAATAGACAAGCAGTTTACAGAGGGAGAGGTTTTTTTAAAATTTGATTTATTATTGTCACATGTATTAGTATACAGTGAAAAGTATTGTTTCTAGCACGTTATACAGACAAAGCATACCGTTCATAGAGAAGGAAACGAGAGAGTGCAGAATGTAGTGTTACAGTCATAGCTAGGGTACAGAGAAAGATCAACTTAATACGAGGTAGGTCCATTCAAAAGTCTGACAGCAGCAGGGAAGAAGCTGTTCTTGAGTCGGTTGGTACGTGACCTCAGACTTTGGTATCTTTTATCCGACAGAAGAAGGTGGAAGAGAGAATGTCCGGGGTACGTGGGGTCCTTGATTATGCTGGCTGCTTTTCTCGAGGCAGTGGGAAGTGTAGACGGAGTCAATGGATGAAGGGTTCTCAGTAGAGGCCTTGTCCACTGAAGATAGTCAGAGGGCACCTGTCTTACCTGTACTCAAACTGTGAGCAGTGGGTCCAGCAGCTATGGTTGTCATTTTCTGGGCGGGGTGGAAAATTTGGAGACGCAGCGAACCATCCATCGACTTTGGGCAGGAATTACATTTCCCACTTGTCCCGGGTGACGTTTCATCAAGGATGTGGGCACAGAACAGTGCCACCTCCTGCAGTTGGACATGTGGACTCAGAGCTGGGCAAAGGTGGCATTGCTGGCACAGGGGTCTCTGCCCTTGGATATTTTCCTCAGTGGAGTCATCCAGGAAGGAACAGGTGAACTTTGCAAATATCCCGCAATGCGCCGTACGTAGCGGTGCCTGGGTGATCGCAGAGGTTTTATACTCCTGGAGAGGGGTCTTCACTATCTCCCCTCCAAGCAGCACACAGAAGGAATGGGCACATGCCAGGATAGCGGGCTTCCCCATGATGCAGAGTGCCATCAAGGGCACCTATGCAGCTTTGTGGGTGATGTACCCCAGTGATGACATGTGCCTGAAGCCCAGCTTAGTCAATGTGCTGGAATCATACCCACCACATCGCCTGCCAACAGCCACGATGCATTCATCCTGTAGTCCACCAAGCATCCAGGGTGTATCATTAGCCTCCAATTCTCCGGGTGTCCAAAGCTTTCCCTTTGTCCCATTCCTCAGTCAGGAGCCATCAGGGTGCACTCCGCAAAACAACCAATCCAAACCAACTTTATCCATCAGCAAATCCAATACTCCATACAAAACTTTATCATCTTTCGGACCTCCCCGAAGGTCTTCAGGTGTTGTCCAAGCAGTTTCTGTGCCTGTTGTGGCAAGAATGAAACTCGCTTTTATGAGATGGAGGCTGTTTTAAGTCACATTGCTGAGTGTTGTTAGCCCCACATCGATGTGGGTCCCCAACTGAGGCATGCGGTCACCCAGCATCGATGGTCAGCACTCGACTTCATGCCACAGTCATGGAAATGGAGGTAGCGTGCGGTTTTCCTGCTGCATAGCACTGCCATGATTGGGCCTGGGTTCATCACATATCACAATCATAGAAACATAGAAACTAGAAGCAGGAGGAGGCCATTCGGCCCTTCGAGCCTGCTCTGCCCTTCATTTTGATCATGGCTGATCATCGAATTCAATATTCTGATTCCCCGCTTCCCCCATATCCCTTGATCCCTTTAGCCCCAAGAGCTATATCTAATTTCTTCTTGAAATCACACAACATTTTGGCCTCAATTACATTCTGTGGTAGTGAATTCCACGCAGTAACCATCCTCTGGGTGAAGAAATTTCTCCTCACCTCAGTCCTAAACGATTTACCTCTTATCCTCAAATTATGACCCCTAGTTCTGGACTCCCCCACCATCGGGAACATTCTTTCTGAACCTACCCTGTTTAATCCTGTTAGAATTTTATAAGTTTCTATGAGATCCCCTCTCACTCTTCTAAACTCCAATGAATATAATCCTAACTGACTTAGTCTCTCCTCGTATGACAGACCTGCCATCCCAGGAATCAGCCTGGTAAACCTTCGCTGTACTCCCTCTATAGCAAGGACATCCTTCCTCAGATAAGGACACCAAAACTGCACACAATACTCCAGGTGTGGCCTCACCAATGCCCTATACAATTGCAGCAAAACATCCCTATCCCTATACTCAAATCCTCTCGTTATGACTTATTTCAGATACTATCCAATAAAGCTCCCCAAATAGCTATACTCAATGTTTCAATGTAAATTTTAACACTAAAGCAAGATCAAATGTCATGATAACAGCAAGTTGGACAGGAAGTGTGCATTTTCATAACATTTTTACTTATTTTTTATTGCTGAAAAATGCTGTCAAAGTTTTTCATCTTGCACTCAGCAGGACAAATGCAGGAATGCCAAATTTCAAAGGGAGTAACAATTTACACTGTATGAGAAAAAGGTTCAATACCCTTTGAAATTTGGTATTCTTGCATCTGCCCTGATGAGTGAAAGACAAAAAGCTTCGACAGCATAGTCTCTTCAGCAATGCTCAAGTTCTGTACCAACAAATTGATTAGTTTTTGCCACATGTATTAAACTAATATAAAGAATGAGAAAGAGCAAGAGAAACTAATACAGAGAAGCATCAGAGGTGAGTTATTCTTGAAATGAGTAGTCTGACTGTCTGGATAGGGAGTGACATATTTTTGGTGCAGATGAGTAATAACGCCCCTCTGAGCACTGCCCTCTGCCCAGTTGAATTAACAATAACACAATTGACACAGCATAACCATCGAGGCCTTTTGAATTGACAATCTTAGTTTATTGCCACAGCGCAGGAGAAGGTAACTTCTCCGTTCCAAGGCCCCCGATGATGCCATCAGCATCATTCAAACATTTGTATTAAAAGAAAGCAAAGAGAAAGTAAATATTCTCACATGATTGCATTTAACTCCTCAACCATTGAAAATATTTGTTGTTTACAGCTCTGCACGGTGGTTAGCACCGCCGCCTCACAGCGCCAGGACCCAGGTTCGATTCCTGGTTGGGTGACTGTCTGCGCGGGTTCTGCACATTCTCCCCGTGTCTGCGTGGGTTTCCTCCGGGTGCTCCAGTTTCCTCCCACAGTCCGAAAGACGTGCTGGTTAGGTGCATTGGCCATGCTAAATTCTCCCTCAGTGTACCTGAACAGGCGCCGGAGTGTGACGACTAGGGGATTTTCACAGTAACTTCATTGCAGTGTTAATGTGAGCCTACTTGTGACACTAATAAATAAATTTTAAACTTTAAGACAATTGAACATGTGAAGCTACAGCTGCTGCCAACGGTGAAACAAGACCGCAGTTAGTTGTCTGTTCAACTGTATGAAAACTGTCCAATGGCAAAACATTAACAGTCATGGTCTCAACAAAGCTCCGTTACCTTGGTTTCTGCTCCTTTGCCATCATATGAGGCCTTTTCCATGGGTCTTTGAAGTTCCTTTTGTATGAGTCAGGCAAAATCTTAGCCACCTCTGCAATGAGATTGAAGTTCACAATGTGCCAGGAGGTTATTGCATTTCATTATTAGCCAGTTACAGTCATCTTCAATGATAAAGCACAGAAATCTTCCACCACTCAGATAACCAGCGGGGTAAATCCCTCAGAAACCCCAGCAGCACAAATGCTTTACAGCTACAGAACCACACCGGAGGTGCAGTGACTGTTGGCATGTAGGAAACTTGACAACCAATTTTCCCACAGCATGCTCCTACAAAAAACAACGCGATCAGTGGCTAAGTGATAAGTGTTGGGTTGGGCTGGGGATGATTATTGGCCAGAAAATGTCCAAAGATGTGTAGCTTAGGTGGATTGACCATACTAAATTGTCCCTTAGTGTCCCAGGATGTGTAGGTTAGGGGGATTAGCGGGGTAAATGCGTGGCGTTAGGGGATAGGGTGAGCCCGGGTAAGATGCTCTGTTGGAGAGTCGGTGCAGACTCGACGGGCTGAATGGCCTCCTTCTGCACTGTAGGGATTCTATGATTCTATAACATGGGGGCCTCTTCAAAATAATGCCTTGGGATCTTTATAACTCACCTGACAGAGCAAACGTAGTCTCAGTTTAACATCGGGTGCAAAAGAAGGCATCTCCAACCGTGCGGCACTCCCAGATTGGCAAGTCATGTTGCAGCTGTATAGAACTTTACTAAGGCCACATTTGGAATATTGCATACAGTTCTGGTTGCCACACTACCAGATGGGTGTGGAGACTTTGGAGAGAGTACAGAAAAGGTTTACCAGGATGTTGCCTGATTTGGAGGGTATCAGCTATGAGGAAAGATTGGAAAATCTCACTTGAATGTTGGGGACTGAGAGGCGACGTGATGGAAGTTTACAAAATTCTGAGAGGCTTGGATAGAATGGATAGTCAGAGTCTTTTTTCCAGGGTAGAAATGTCAATTACCAGGGGACAGAGCATTAAGTTAAAAGGGGGAAAGTTTAAAGGAGATGTGAGAGGCAACTTTTTTTGCACAGAGGGTGATAAGTGTCTGGAGTGCGCTGCCAGAAGAGGTGCTAGAAGTAGATACAAAAGCAACGTTTAAGAGGCATCTTGACCGATACATGAATAGGCAGGGAATGGAGGGATACGGACTGCGTAGAAACAAATGGTCTTTAGTTTAGAAAGGCGCCGTGTGTTGGCGCAGGCTTGGTGGGCCGAAGGGCCTGTTCCTGTGCTGTACTGTTCTTTGTTCTTTGTATATCCTGAGACTGGGACCCAGATGGGGGAAATTCCCCAGCATCTACCTTGTCACACCCCTTTCCCTTTTCACTTTCATATTGTTCCTGGGTTACTTCAGAACCCGAGACTTTCTGGATGAATATTATTTCGTTGCTGCCTCTCCCCCTCTATCCAGCCATCACTGGGTCAGCATCATCTCACGTCTCATACCAGCCGCCTGCTCCCTAGGCAGCTGGCGTTAACAAAAGCAGCATCAGTAAATTGGAGGCTGGTGGATCGGTCGGAAGGGACACATCGCCCACAGCCCCCCACACCTCACCCCACCATCTCTGCCCCCTCTCTCTCTGCTGCCGTAAGAACAATGAATAAAGAACAAAGAAAAGTACAGCAGAGGAACAGGCCCTTCGGCCCTCCAGGCCCGTGCCGATCATGATGCCCTAATTAAACTAAAAAAAACCTCCTGCCCTTACGTCGCCCGTATCCCTCTATTCCCTCCCTATTGATGTACCGATCCAGATGCCTCTTAAATGTTGCTAATGTGCCCGCTTCCACCACCTCACCTGGCAGCGAATTCCAGGCACCCACCACTCTTTGCAGTGAAAAAGTTCCCCAGCACATCTCCCTTAAACTTTCCCCCCTCTCTCCTTAAATCTATGCCTCTTGTAATGGCACTTCCACCCTGCGAAAAAGCCTGACTATCCACCCAGTCTATGCCTCTCATAATTTTGTAGACCGCTATCAGGTCTCCCCTCAGCCTCTGTCTAGGATTGAAAACAATCCTAGTTTATTCAACCTCTTCTCAAAGCCAACACCTTCGAGAACAGACAACATCCTGGTGAACCTTCTTTGTACTCTCTCCAAACCTCCACGCAATATTCCAAATGAGGCCTAGCCAACGTTTTATATCGCTGCAACATGACTTCCCAACTCTTGTACTTAATACCCTGGCCGATGAAGGCAAGCATGCTCTATGCCTTCTTAATCACCTTGGCCACCTGTGTTGCCACTCATGATGTGGAGATGCCGGCGTTGGACTGGGGTAAGCACAGTAAGAAGTCTCACAACACCAGGTTAAAGTCCAACAGGTTTATTTGGTAGCAAATACCATAAGCTTTCGGAGCGTGCTGCTCCTTCGTCAGATGGAGTGGTCTCTGTTCTTGAGAACAGAGACCACTCCATCTGACGAAGGAGCATTGCTCCGAAAGCTTATGGTATTTGCTACCAAATAAACCTGTTGGACTTTAACCTGGTGTTGTGAGACTTCTTACTGTGCTTGCCACTCATGCCCAGATCCCTCTGTCATGTTAATGTTCCTAAGGGTTCTAAGGGCCATTTACAGTATAATTCACACCTAAATTTGATCCTCCAAAATGCAGCACCTCACATTTGTCCAGATTAAACTCCATCTGCCTTTTCCGTGCCCAAGTCTCCAATCTATTGATATCCTGTTATATCCTCTGACAATCCCCGGCACGATCAGAAACTCCACCAATCTTCGTGTCATCCATTCGGGTGACGTCAGATGGAGCCGAAATCCACAGCTGGATGGGGTTGGATTACTGTGCTGCTCTTCATGTGGGCATTGTCGTGAAGGTGTGTAGGATAAAGACCCGCCTTCTATTCACTCCCAGAATAGCTGGAAGGATTAGATTATGAGGACAGATTGTATTGGTAGACAGAGTTCACATTTCCAAAAGAGTAGGAGATTGAAGTTGAAGTGTATAAGACGATTAAAGGATTTGATAGGTTGGATAGAGAGAAACTATTCCCTCTCGTTGGAGAATCCAGGACAAGGGGGCACAATTTAAAATGAGAGTTAGGCTGAGGTCAGAAAACACTTCTTTAAACAAACATAAGAGGAAATTTGGAACTCCTAAAAATGCTGTGGACTCGAGGAGTCAACTGCAAATATCAAAACTGAGAATTTTTGAGGATATTAAGGGATATGGAACCAATTTTTAAAATATTAATTTACAGGATGTGGGCACGGTAGCACAGTGGTTAGCACTGCTGCTTCACAGCTCCAGGGTCCCAGGTTCGATTCCCGGCTCGGGTCACTGTCTGTGTGGAGTTTGGACATTCTCCTCGTGTCTGCGTGGGTTTCCTCCGGGTGCTCCGGTTTCCTCCCACAGTCCTAAGATGTGCGGGTTAGGTTGATTGGCCAGGTTAAAAATTGCCCCTTAGAGTTCTGGGATGCGTAGGTTAGAGGGATTAGCGGGTAAAATATGTGGGGGTAGGGCCTGGGTGAGATTGTGGTCGGTGCAGACTCGATGGGCCTAATGGCCTCCTTCTGCACTGTAGGGTTTCTATGATTTCTATGATCACTGGCTAGGCCAACATTTATTGCCCATTTCTAACTACCCCAGAGAAGGTGGTGGTGAGCTGCCTTCTTGAATCACTGCAGTACCAGTGGTGTATGTGCACCCACAGTGCTGTTAGGGAGGGGGTTTCAGGAGTTTGACCCAGTGACAGTGAAGGAATGGCGATATATTTCCAAGTCAGAATGGTGAGTGACTTGGAGGGGAACCTCCAGGTGGTGGTGTTCCCATGTGTCTGCCGCCCTTGTCCTTCTAGATATGGGTAGATGGTGTTAAGGTAAGGGTCAGCCAAGATCCAACAGAATAGCCCCCTCTTGTTCCAACCTCCTTGCATCTTCAACTGAGGCTCAGCATGAGGCTCAGGCTGCTTCAATGCCTCTTTGAATGAGTCACCTGAGTTGACTCCAGGATCTGTTAAGTGTTCTTTACGGAAAGGATGTCAGTTTGTTAGGGAAACCGAAGCTAGGGAATGAGTCACTCACCTGGAATTCTCTGATCTAGCACCACTGTGGGAGAACCATTCCCATGGGATTGGCAATGGTTCTAGGAGGGAGAAGGCCCCGCCCACCAGCACCGCAGGGCAACTCGGGAGGGGCAATAACTACTGGAGTAAAATCGGAAATGCAGGAAAAACTCAGCAGGTCTGTGGAGAAACAGCGGCGGGCCTGGGAATTTCCGCTCAAAGCCAATGGACTTCTGACTGCTCTTCAAATTTTCCAGTCTTTAGTGTCCAATGTGACTCTTCTTCAGAATTCAGAATAAATGCTGGACACTTCCAGCTTCACTCACATCCTGAAAACCGGTACCAGTGATAGTAATAACAATCCTAGGGCAGGTAGAGCACAGTATCTGCGTCTAATAGTGGACCTTCTTTCTCCCAATTCTCCTGAAGAAACTTTGCTCTTCCCACACCTCGCAGCCGCTCTGACTGAGGTTGTAATTTCACAACGGTCTTCCTCATTGGTGTGGCAGCTCATGATGTTTGGAAAGTTGAGAGCAGTCCCAAAGCTCTCTATAAGAGTGCTGGAGTTTGGGAGGTTCTGAATGGGATATGGAACTGGGACACAGCCTCTGACTATCCACCTTGTCTAAGCCTCTCATAATTTTGTAGACCTCTATCAGGTCTCCCCTCAGCCTCTGTCTTTCCAGTGAAAACAATCCTAGTTTATTCAACCTCTCCTCATAGCCAACACCCTCGCGACCAGGCAACATCCTGGTGAACCTTCTCTTCACTCTCTCCAAAGCTTCCACGTCCTTCTGGTAGTGTGGTGACCAGAACTGCACGCAGTACTCCAAATGTGGGCTAAACAAGATTCTATATCGCTGCAACATGATTTCCCAACTCTTGTACTCAATGCCCTGGCCAATGAAGGCAAACATGCCATATGCCTTCTTAATCACCTTAGCCACCTGTGTTGCCATTTTTAGGGAACGGTGGACCTGCATGCCCAGATCCCTCTCGATGTTAATGTTCCGAAGGGTTTTGCCATTTACAGTATAATTCACACCTAAATTTTATCCTCCAAAATGCGTCACCTTGTATAGCTCTCCAGAAGAGTGTTGGGGTTTGGGAGGTTCTGAATGAATGCAAGAACTCACGGGTCCACCTTTCCAGTGCCTACCCTGGGAATGTTGTGAGGCCTGGGTCCACATCACTGGGGGAGGGGGGGTGGGGTTCAGGCTGAATTTGTCCAAAGTGATTTCACTTTCTGTCAACCAGCAGCCCAGGCTCCACCTGCCCAGAGAGTCAAGCCCTTCCTCACAGAGCCTGGATATATGGGGTTAACAGGGTGCTTCCCACACAAATCACATCTTCCCCTAAGGTACATAGTCCTCATCAGGGTCAGCTGATTACCTCTAATTTGGGAAGCATGGCCATCATTTTCTGCACAGCAGGATCCCACGTTTGTCATTCATTAATCTGCATTTAACTGTTAAATTAATATTGGCTGGGAAACCCTCCAACAGTGCAGCACTCCCTCAGTATTGATCCTCTGACAGTGCAGAGCTCCCCCAATACTGATCCTCTAACAGTGCAGCACTCCCTCAGTACTGACCCTCTGACAGTGCGGCACTCCCTCAGTACTGGCGCTCTGACAATGCAGTGCTCCCTCAGTACTGACCCTCTGACAGTGCAGCACTCCCTTGGTACTGACCCTCTGAGAGTGCAGCACTCCCTCAATTCTGACCCTCTGACAGTGTAGCATTCCCTCGGTACTGACCCTCTGACAGTGCAGCACTCCCTCAGTACTGACCCTCTGACAGTGCAGCGCTGCCTCAGTACTGATCCTCTGACAGTGCAGCACTCCCTCAGTACTGACCCTCTGACAGTGCAGCACTCCCTTGGTACTGACCCTCTGACAGTGCAGCACTCCCTAGGTACTGACCCTCTGACAGTGCAGCACTCCCTCAATTCTGACCCTCTGACAGTGTAGCATTCCCTCGGTACTGACCCTCTGACAGTGCAGCACTCCCTCGGTACTGACCCTCTGACAGTGCAGCGCTGCCTCAGTACTGATCCTCCGACAGTGCAGCACTCCTTCAGTACTGCTCTTCCAACAGTTCAGCCTCTCCGACAATGCAGCGCTCCCTCCACACTGTCCCTCCCTAGCACTCACTGGTTAGTGACCGTCTGGCAGTGCATTCCTCCCTCGGCACTGCCCCTTCCATAGTGCAGAGCTCCTTCAATGCTGCCCCTCTGATAGCTCAGCACTCCCTCAGTGCTGCTCCTCCAACATTGCAGTGCTCCCACGGCACCCCCTCCCCCCGCCTCTTCCACTCCTTCCCCTCACCAATAGTGCAGCATTTGCTCAACACTTAGCGCTCCCACCCTCCTTCGATAGTGCAGCACTCCCTTAGTACAGCCCTGTACTGCTCCTCCAATAGTGCAGAGGTTTCTGTGCACTGCCCTCTGACAGTGTATTCATGAATTGTTATCTGAAACTCTGAAGTTGACCCTGAAAGCAGTGTTCGCAATGTTAAAGGTCCACCAATATCTAGAGAGAGCGACACAATACCTTTAACTGAGTGACATCGTTCAGGGTCGTGTCCGTAGCAACCCCGTCGCTGCTTCAAGTCGGGACAAGGTGTTCCTCCGTTTCTGGGTGGGACGGTAACTAGCCGGCCTCTGTCCCGGCTCCCTATGCCGCACAGGGAACTGCATTCAGTCCATGAGCCCCAGGGACCCACGATGCAGTCGATCGCTGTTGGAAAACAGGTTGGGGAATGGTCAGATCATTGGTCTTAATTCAAACACTAATTTTCATCTTTTCTTCCCATCTCATCCTTGGCACTTTGTAACCAGAGCGGGAGGTAAGATCATCCATCCACACATTCCAACACATAAGAACAGAAAAAACTGCAGCAAAGTTCGGCCACTCAATAAGATCATGATTGGCCTGATACTGGTTTCAACTCCATTTCTCTGCCTGCTTCCCCAGAATCCTTAATTCTCCAAGAGTTCCAGAATCTGTCTAATTCAGTCTTGAATATGTTCAGTGACCCAGCCTCCACAGCTCGCTGGGGAAGAGAGTTCCAACCATTCTCAAATCCCTGAGAGAAGAAATTCCTCCATTCTCTGACATGGCATGATGGCACAGTGGTTAGCACTGCTGCCTCACAACGCCAGGGACCCGGGTTCGATTCCCGGCTTGGGTCGCTGTTTGTGTGGAGTTTGCACGTTCTCCCCGTGTCTGCGTGGGTTTCCTCCAACATTCTGAAAGCTGGTTAGGTGCATTGACCTGAACAGACGCTGGACTGTGGCAACTAGGGGAATCTCACAGTAACTTCATTGCAGTGTTAATGTAAGCCTTACTTGTGACTAATAAATAAACTTAATTGAATCATCGAAGAATCATACAATCCCTACGGCACAGAAGGAGGCCATTTGGCCCATTGAGCCAGCACTGACAACAATCCCACCCAGGCCTTATTCCTGTAACTCCATGTATTTACCATGCTGGTCCCCTTGACACTAAGGGGCAATTTAACATGCCTACTCAACCTAACCCACAGATCTTTGGAGAGTGGGAGGAAACCAGAGCACTCGGAGGAAATCCACACAGACACGGGGAGAACGTGCAAACTCCACACAGACAGGGAATTGGGAGACACCTTATTCTGAAACATAGATCATAGAATCCCGACAGGGCAGAAGGAGGCCATTCGGCCCATCGAGTCTGCACCGATAACAATCCCACACAGGCCCTATTCCCACATATTTATCCCACCACTCCCTTGATACTAGGGTCAATTTAGCATGGCCAATCAACCTAACCCGCACATCTTTGGAGTGTGGGAGGAAACTGGAGCACCCGGAGGAAACCCAGGCAGACACGGGGAGAACGTGCAAACTGCACACAAACAGTCACCCGAGGCCGGAATTGAACCCGGGCACTTGACGCTGTGAGGCAGCAGTGCTAACCACTGTGCCACCGTGTCGCCCAGATACCCCAACAAGAGGAAACATCCTCTCAGCATCTCGTCCTGTCAAGCCCCATCAGAACTGTAGACTTTTTAATAAGATCACCTTTCGTGCTTCTCAACTCCAATGAATGCAGGTTTAAATCTCAACCTTTCCTGAAGGTTCCATGTTATTCTCATCCAACTTCCCTTCTTGCGGAACCAGGCGCCTCTCTGTAAATGTACGTCTGGATTTAGTAATTTAACAAGGCATGTGGGACACTTGCCTTTAGCAATCAAGGCAGAGATTACAAAAGCAGGGAAGTCATGTTGGAGTTATAAAGAATTTTGGTGAGGCCACAGCTAGAATACTGTCTGCAGTTCTGGTCACCACATTATAGGAAGGATGTGATTGCACTGGAGGGGATGCAGAGGAGATTCACCAGGATGCTGCCTGGGATGGAACATTTAAGTTAAGAGAGGTTGGATAGGCTTGGGTTGTTTTCACTGGAGCAGAGAAGACTGAGGGGTGACCTGATTGAGGTGTTCAAGATTATGAGGGACATGGACAGTGGATAAGGAGCAGCTGTTCCCTTTAGTTGAAGGGTCAGTCACGAGGGGACATAGGTTCAAGGTGAGGGGCTGGAGGCTTAGGGGGGATGTGAGGAAAAATTATTTTACCCAGAGGGTGGTGACAGTCTGGAATGCGCTGCCTGGGAGGGTGGTGGAGGCGGGTTGCCTCACATCCTTTAAAAAGTACCTGGATGAGCACTCGGCACATCATAACATTCAGGGTTTTGGGCCAAGTGCTGGTAAATGGGATTAGGTGGAAAGTCAGGTGTTTCACATATTTCGGTGCAGACTCGATGGGCCGAAGGGCCTCTTCTGTACTGTACGATTCTATGATTCTATAATATCAATGATTTCAAGTGCAGGCCTATGGGAGGCAATTGAACGTCACTGATATGTCAACCACGACAGCCTGCATTTAGATAGCACCTTTAATGTAAGCCATCCCAAGGCATTTCACAGGAGTCGTTACCAGACCAAGCAAACTGGAGGGACAGCATCTCATCTTCCGGCTCGGCACGTTACAGACTTCCAGTCTCAACATCGAATTCAACAACTTCAGATGGTTAGCTCTACCCCACCTCCACCCCTTTCTTTTCATTTTAGTTTATTTTGAACTGTTCTCTACCTTTTATTTCTTTATTGTCTTTCTTCATTTTTCTTCTCCCCACTCTTTCCCCCTACTTTACCCCCCTTTCCTTACCTTTTCTTCCCCTTTTGCCTCCACTTTCCCCCTTTTTCTCAATGTTACCTCTCTCCCACCCATCTCCCCCCCTCCCCCCACATCTTCACCTGTCACAGTTTACCCTCTGATTTCAGCTTCTCTGCCGTTTGGCCATTCACACCTTCTATTCTCTCTATGGGCTGCCATTAGCAGCCTTTCCCCCTGGTTTCTGTGGCTATGACTCATCTTTCATTCCCTCCCCCTGCAGTATAAATATCTCCCACTTTCTGTGCCTTTTAGCTTTGACAAAGGGTCATCTGGACTCGAAACGTCAGCTCTTTTCTCTCCTTACAGATGCTGCCAGGCCTGCTGAGATTTTCCAGCATTTTTTCTTTTGGTTACCAGACTAAGTTTGACACTGAGTCCCACATGAAGATTTCTCAAGAGATTGGTCCAAGAGATAAGTTTTAAAGAGCATTGTAAAGGAGGGAGATTTAGAGAGGAAATCCCAGGGTTCAAAGTCCAGGTAGCTGAAGGCACGGCCGCCCACTTGTGATGGAGGGATAGGCAAGAGACCTGAATTGAAGGAGTGCAAAGGTCTTGGAGAGCTGTAGGGAGGGAGGAGGTGACAGGGATAGGGAGGGGTGAGGCCATGGAAACCAAGGATCTGGTTTTCAAATTGTGGCTTTGCCAGACTCAGAGACGGTGAGGACGGGGAGAGCTTTGGGGTGTTAGGTTTGGAAATCTGGAAGCCTCAACCACAAAAGGGTATGGGCACTTGGGAACAAGTGGAGCTCTCGGAATTGAACTCAATAGATTTTTGTTGGATAAGGATGTCCAGCAATATGGGGAAAATGACAGATCAGCTCTAATCGAATTGAATGGTGAAGCAGGCTTGAGCTGCTGGATGGCATTAATCCCATGAATCAGTTCACCAAAGTTGAGTTGATGGTCAAGTGGGGATTAGTGGGGTAAATACGTGGGGTTACTGGGATAGGACCTAGGTGGGATTGTTGTCAGTGCAGGCTCAATAGGCCAAATGGCCTCCTACTGCACTGAAGGGCTTCTATAATTTTATTAATTGGCCTCACCATTCCCGAGCAAATGAATTGAAGGGATGGAGGATTCAGAGGCAGAGGAAAAAGCATCTCACGGGTCTTATGTATCTGGATGTTCAATGAGCTCGATTAACACTTGGTTCAACACAGGATAGGGGAGGTGGGGTGGGAGTTGGATGATTTTGATTTTGATTTATTATTGTCACATGTACTAAGATACAGTGAAAAGTATTGTTTCTTGCGCACTATACAGACAGAGCATACTGTTCATAGTGTTACAGTCATAGCTAGGGTATAGAGAAAGATCAACTTAATGCAAGTTAAGTCCATTCAGAAGTCTGACAGCAGCAGGGAAGAAGCTGTTCTTGAGTCGGTTGGTACGTGACCGCAGACTTTTGTATCTTTTTCCCGACGGAAGAAGGTGGAAGAGAGAATGTCCGGGGTGCGTGGGGTCCTTAATTATGCTGGCTTCTTTGCCGAGGCAGCGGAAAGTGCAGACAGAGTCAATGGATGGGAGGCTGGTTTGCGTGATGGATTGGGCTACATTCATGACCTTTTGTAGTTCCTTGTGCTCCTGGGCAGAGCAGGAGCCCATACCAAGCTGTGATACAACCAGAAAGAATGCTTTCTATGGTGCATCTGTAAAGGTTGGTGAGAGTCGTAGCTGACATGCCAAATTTCCTTAGTCTTCTAAGAAAGTAGGGTGGGGGGGATTATTGTCTTGGGGCAAAGTGCCTTAGGACAGGGCCAGATATGTCACCCATCAGTGGCTGCAAGCGGCAATGCCAGCAGACACAGAGAGACAAAGAAAACCCAACGAGGTGGTCTGATCTGGAATGTATTAGAACAAAGAACAAAGAAAAATACAGCACAGGAACAGGCCCTTCGGCCCTCCAAGCCCGTGCTGATCTTGATGCCCTAACTAAACTAAAAAAAAACCTTCTGCCCTTACTCGGTGCGTATCCCTCTATTCCCTCCCTATTCATGTACCCATCCAGATGCCTCTTAAATGTTGCGACCACACTCTGCATGAGAAACTACCCCCGCGCATCTTCCTTAAATGTTCTCCCTCTCACCTTGAACCTGTGCCCCCTTGTAATTGTCACTCCCACCCTGGGGAAAAGCCTCTGACTATCCACCCTGTCTATGCCTCTCATAATTTTGTAGACCTCTATCAGGTCTCCCCTCAGCCTCCGTCTTTCCAGTGAAAACAGTCCTAGTTTATTCAACCTCTCCTCATAGCCACTGCCCTCGAGCCCAGGCAACATCCTGGTGAACCTTCTTTTGCACTCTCTCCAAAGCTTCCACATCCTTCTGGTAGTGTGGTGACCTGAAAGGGTGGTGGAAGCAAATTCAATAATAATTTTCAAAAAGGAATTGGATAACTAGTTGAAGGGAAAAAAGTGTGGAAAAGGGGAATAGGTGAGGGATACCCCCAGCAAGGAGATGATGTGGAGATGTCGGCGTTGGACTGGGGTGGGCACAGTAAGAAGTCTCACAACCCCAGGTTAAAGTTCAACTGGTTTATTTGGAATCATGAGCTTTCGGAGCGCTGCTCCTTCATCTGGTGAGTTGAGGTAGGTTGACAAACACGACATATATGGGCAAAGACACTGTGGGGGCGATCCTCCCAAAAAGGTTCCAAGTGCTGAATTCACGGGAAAACTGGTGTAAATCACGATTGTTTTTTCAGGGGAGTTCAGGCTCGAATCTCCCACACTCTGTGCAATGCAGAGGTCACAATCGTGAATATCATTAAAAGCTCAGGGGGCGGGGCCTATTCACGCCAGGGTCTGACAGTTCTGGAACTCTGCGCATGCGCAGTGGCCCCTGCAGTTTTCTGGCCAGCTCAATCACTTGCCAGCCCGAGACCCCCACAATGCTGCCCCTCCAGCCCCCCCCACAGCCTGATCACGGCCCCACAAGCATTCCCGAGCCAGCCCCGACCCCTCCGCCATCCAGGTGCGTCCCGATCTCCAGCAATCCCCCCAGCATTGACGATCACTCCCCTCCACCCCAGCAGATGCCCCCCATGGGAGGCAGACCTCCCCTGGGTGACAGCCCCACCCCCCCGGCAGACCACCCCTCCAGTCCGCCCCGATCACTGGCCTCCCTCCAACCCAATCGACCCAACTGCTGAGTGGCAGCGGGACCCCCCCACCCACACTGACTGTCCCCATAGACCCCGCCCCCAGCTGGCCCCCAGCCCCTTGGCCCTCCCCCCCAGGCCCCATCCCATTGGCACTACCCCATGCCCAGTGGGCAGTGCCAATGCATCCGCTGGGCATGAGCACTTTGCCTCTTGGGCAGTGCCGGGGGCACAGGCTGGCACTGCCAGGGTGCCCATGCCTTGGGGGCACCACCCCCACTGCCCAAGCCCCTGGGGGGCCCCAATCGCCCCCCTTCACCCCCGCGGGGTCTCCTACTAGTTCCCTGAAAGGGGGGAGCTACTCTAAACCCCACCAGGGTCACATTGTACTGGCTGGGGGGAGAAGCTTTTGAGTCTGGCAAATTCAATCCCGGGCCCAATAATTTCATGAAAATAACATTAAAATAAGATTAAAATTACTTACCTGCTGGTCCCGCCTGCTTCCTGCGCTAATCCCGCGAATTGGCGCACGCGCGAAACTCCCCGACGCGCTAAAAAATTAATGCGTCGGTATGGGAGAATCGTCCCTCATACCTTTAGTGTCAATATCTTGCAATTGTGTCTTTGCCTCTATATGCCGTGTTTGTGAACCTACCCCTTCACTCACCTGATGAAGGAGCAGCGCTCCGAAAGCTCGTGATTCCAAATAAACCTGTTGGACTTTAACCAGGTGTTGTGAGACTTCTTACTCAGCAAAGAGATGTGATAATGATTCTAAAGGGAAATGAGGGAAGAGAGAACAAAAGGTTTATAATAAACTTCAGTTACTCAGCCCGGTGGCTGGGTAGTCAGAACCATTGGGAGGAGATTCATCCTGATGGTCAGAGAGTTGGGGGGACAGCTCAGGAGATGTTGCTTTGCAGCGTAGTCACACACACCCACCCCAACACGCAGTTGAAACAGAATAACTTTCATTTCACATTGCGGCCGGTCGGATGGAGCTGGATTGTCCTGCACTTGGCTCCCGTCCCATGGGAACTGCACATTAATGCTGTTAATCTCCGGGAAAAGACAGCAAAACCTGGACGAAGCTACAGTGCGTAAAGTAACGATGACTACATCCCTAATCGGCATTCGCTGTGGCATTCCATTCCCAGGATGGAGGAGCCTGTAACAGTATCCCTTTCCTCTCAACAATTCCCAGCTGTGGATCAGCGCTCAGTGTGGGACACTGCAGGAAGTCACCGAGCCTTGAATAATCATTCAGCAGTCTCAGCAACATTCACATATGGTTACGCTAGCTCAAAACGGAGTTATTTCTCAAAGCAGGCCAACTTGAGCCTGGTTGCTGTCCTGGTCGAGAGGTGACAGTGCCGGCTTTTGACTTTCGTGTGACAGTTTGGAATTGAGGGAAGTCTCGCTGGAATCACACTGAGAACAGCTCATCTTCTTCCACGGTTACATTGCAACTCTCACAACATCAGCATACAGAATCACAGAACCCCCACTGTGCAGAAGGAGGCCATTCATAGAAATCATAGAAACCCTACAGTGCAGAAGGAGGCCATTCGGCCCATCGAGTCTGCACCGACCACAATCCCACCCAGGCCCTACCCCCACATATTTACCCGCTAATCCCTCTAACCCACGCATCTCAGGACTCTAAGGGCAATTTTTAACCTGGCCAATCAACCTAACCCGCACATCTTTGGACTGTGGGAGGAAACCGGAGCACCCGGAGGAAACCCACGCAGACACGAGGAGAATGTGCAAACTCCACACAGACAGTGACCCGAGCCGGGAATCGAACCCAGGACCCTGGAGCTGTGAAGCAGCAGTGCTAACCACTGTGCTACCGTGCCGCCCATCCAGTCTACACCAACTCTCTGAAAGAGCATCGCACCCACATCCACCCCCTCTGCCCTATCCTCGTAACGCCACGTATTTACCCCACCAATCCCCCGAACCTACACATCTTGGGACACCAAGTGGCAACTTAGCATGGCCAATCCAGCTAACCTGCACATCTTTGGAAACTAAGTGACAATTTTACATGGCCAATTTATCTAACCTACACATCTTGGGGCACTAAGGGGCAATTTAGCACAGCTAATCCACCTAACCTGCACACCTTGGGCACTAAGAGGCGATTTACCATGACCAATCCACCTAACCTGCACACTTTTGGAAAATAAGGGGCAATTTAGTGTGACCAATCCCGCTAACCTGCACATCTTGGGACACTAACGGGCAATTTGGCATGGCTAATACATCTAACCTGCACATCTTTGGAAAATAAGGGGCAATTTAGCGTGGCCAATCCCCCTAACCTGCACACCTTGGGACACCAAGGGGCAATTTGGCATGGCCAATCCACCTAATCTGCACATTTTTGCACATTTCAGAATATATCACATTCAATGACTTTCTCGCCATCACTATTATTACACATGCGAAAGTAGAAACCATTTTTGTCACTGTAGCAAGTTGCCACAATGACAGATGAAATGAGCGATGATGGAAACTGTTTCTAAGTGATATTAATGAAGGAGTCAATATTGGACAGGATCGAGAGAGAATTGCACCTTGCTTCTTTGGCGAGTCCCATAGAATCTTTTCCGTTTATCTGAGAGCTATCCCTCAGAAATGCACTGACGTGTTAGTCTCCGTGATGTACAGACTTATTAAGAACTGAAAAAGAACAGGACAAATTTGTCCGTGCAGCCGTTCCCACTTTGCAACTTACATGTAACTTTCACCCAACCAACTCCTTCAATTCCCACCCACCTGGAATTGCCGACAGAAACAGGCCATTCAGTCCAATTGGACCATGCTGGCCCATTTTGACCAGCTGGTGTGTGCTTCAGACCTTCACTTTACCCCGTTCCTGCAGCTAAAGAAAAAAGTGCTGTTCCTGGAGGGTGTTTAAGTGCCTCAATAAATATTGCACGGAAGCGCCACTTTTACACGGACCAAGATTTTTTCGGTTGGCGGACTTTTTCTTCCCGCCAGCTAGTAGGTATTTTGCAGTAAAATAAAAGCAAAAATACTGCAGATGCTGGAACTCTGAAATAATATTTAATAATATAATGATAGTTTGCATTGTTTATTTAATTTAAATCCATCAAATTCATACAAGCAGACAAAAATACAAAATAGGAGCAGAAATCAGCCATTCGGCCCCTCGAAACTGTTCCAACTGATCCGTTTGTGTTTTGAGTTCCTCATTCCCATCTACTCCCCATAGCCTTTCATTCCCTTGCCTAACAAGAATCTATCTACCTCTGCCTTAAAAATATTCAGAGACAACCACCCCCACTGCCTTCTGAGGCAGAGAATTCCAAAGTTGCACAACTCTGTCATATGAGGAATGGGTCTGTACTGGTTGGAGTTTAGAAGGATGACGGGGGATCTTATTGAAACTTACAAGATACTGTGGGGCCTGGATAGAGTGGGCGTGGAGAGGATGTTTCCACTTGTAGGAAAATCTAGAATCAGAGGGCACAACCTCAGGCTAACGCTCCGATACATTAAAACAGAGATGAGGAGGAATTTCTTCAGCCAGAGAGTGATGAATCTGTGCAATTCTTTGCCGCAGAAGGCTGTGGAGGCCAGGTCATTGAGTGTCTTTAAGACGGAGATAGATAGGTTCTTGATTAATAAGGGGATCAGGGGTTATGGGGAAAAGGCAGGAGAATGGGGATGAGAAAAATATCAGCCATGATTGAATAGCGGAGCAGACTCGATGGGCTGAGTGGCCTAATTCTGCTCCTATGTCTTATGGTCTTATGGTCTCTGAGAGAAAAAAATTCTCCTCATCTCTGTCCTATAAGGGTAGACCCCTAATTTTAAAATAGTTCCCCTTAGTTCTGGATTCACCCACAAAAAGAAACATCGTTTCCACGTTCACCTTGTCAATACCGTTCAGGATCTGATAGACTTCAATCAAGTCACCCCTCACTCTTCCAAACTCCAGTGGAAACAAGCGCAGTCTGTCCAACTTATCCTCATAAGACAACCCACTCATTCCAGGTTATCAATCCAGTAAACGTCCTCCGAACCACCTCCAATGCATTTACATCCTTCCTTAAATAAGGAGACCAAAACGGCGCACGGTATTGAAGATGCGCATGGTGACACAGTGGTTAGCACTGCTGTCCCACAGCACCAAGGACCTGGGTTCAATTCCAGCCTCGGGTGACTGTGTGGTGTTTGCACATTCTCCCTGTGTCAGCGTGGGTTTCCTCTGGGTGCTCCGGTTTCCTCCCACACTCCAAAGACATGCAGGTTAGGTAGATTGGCCATGGCAAATCGTCCCTTAGTGTCAGGGGAATTAGCAGGGTAAATATGTGGGGTTGCGGGGATAGGGCCAGGGTGGAATTGTGGTCAGTTCAGACTTGATGGGCTGAATGGCCTCCTTCGGCACTGTAGGGGATTCTATGATTCAATGTGCACTGGAAACCTTCGACCTTCCCCCCGGCTGGGATTCTCTGGTTCCGCGGCAGTGAATGGAGTTTTGGATGAATGCCGAATTCTCCATTCTCGCTGGCAGTGGGGCGAGTGGAGAATCCTGTCCCGGTCTTTCCAATGCCCTGAATTTGCCAACTTCTACCCCTTGCTGTCAATGACAGTGAACACGTCTTGGATGTTGGACAGCTGATTTATAATTACTTACCATCCAAATTGAGGCTTGTGTGAAACTTTTCATTTTAAGTTTTGAAAATAAAGAAAAAGCTTGTAAAGTGCTGATTTTGTCAGTAATTTAAAGGATTGTTTTCTTCACATCATGGAAGGGAAACACAGGATAAAGTGCATATTGTCCCCGAACCATTTTCACAAATCAGCTATGGGTGGCGCGGTAGCACAGTGGTTAGCACTGCTGCCTCACAGCACCAGGGACCTGGGTTCCCTTCCCGGCTTGGGTTACTGTCTGTGTGGAGTCTGCATGTTCTCCCCGTGTCTGCATGGGTTTCCTCCGGGTGCTCCGGTTTCCTCCCACAGTCCGAAAGATGTGCTGGTTTGGTGAATTAGCCATGCTAAATTCTCCCTCAGTGTACCCAAACAGGCGACTAGGGGATTTTCACAGTAACATTGCAGTCTATAAAATAATGAGGGGCATAGATCAGCTAGATAGTCAATATCTTTTCCCAAAGGTAGTGGAATCTAAAACTAGAGGGCATAGGTTTAAGGTGAGAGGGGGGAGATACAAAAGGGTACAGAGGGGCATTTTTTTCACACAGAGGGTGGTGAGTGTCTGGAACAAGCTACGAGAGGTAGCAGTAGAGGCAGGTACAATTTTGTTTTTTAAAAAGCGTTTAGACAGTTACATGGGTAAGATGGGTATAGAGGGATACGGGCCAAATGCAGGCAATTGGGAAGCTTAGGGGTTTAAAAAATAAGGGTGGCATGGACAAGTTGGGCCAAAGGGCCTGTTTCCATGCTGTAAACCTTTATGACTCTATGCAGTGTTAATGTAAGCTGACTTGCGACTAATAAATAAGCTTTTTTAACTTGAGATCAAAATCCCTTTAGGGAAGACAGACATATCTTATTCAAATCTGATCTTCATGGGATTACACAGAATAAAAATTGAAATGGTTTATTTAATTGGCAGATATCGTTTTTATTACCAATTATGGACTGTTCAGTTCATTTCACTTCAGACAGGGAATTAATCTCCCAAGGTTTACAAGAATAGTTCCAAGGATGAGAAACTTCAGTTATGAGGATAGATTGGAGAGGTTGGGACTGTTCTCCTTGGAGAGGAGAAGACTCAGAGGAAATTTGATAGCAATGTTTAGAATCGTCAGGGGGCTGGACAGAGTAGATAGGGAGAAACTGCTCCCGCTCGTAAAAGGATCAAGAACGAGAGGGCACAGATTTAAGGTGATTTGCTAAAGAAGCAAGTGTGATGCGAGAGAAACCTTTTTCACACAGTGAGTGGTTCGGGTTTCGAATGTGCTGCCTGGAAGTGTGGTGGAGGCAGATTCAATCAAGGCATTCAAGAGGGCATTAGGTAACTATTCGAATCGAAACAATGTGCAGGGGTACGGGGAAAAGGCAGGGGAATGGCAATAAATCATGATGTTGATTTGGAGAGCCAGTGCAGACACGATGGGCCAAATGGCCTCCTTCTGCACCGTAACAATTCTGTGATTTCTACTGATAGCAGTGACGTGTATTATGTAACTTGCACCTGATGAAAAAATACTTTTAAAAGCAACCAAAATGTATGCCAGACTTAAGATTCCAACTCTGATAAGGAGAAAGTTACTTTTAATTTCTCTCCTGCATCTCTTGTACAGACAGAGCAGAATGGATTTGAGGTTTGAGGTAAATGGATCTTGATAGTGGTAGGGAGACATCAGCGTCTGGCTAGAATGTGTCGCAGTCTCTCAGCTAATGTTCTGGGGACCCGGGTTCGAATCCCACCATGGCAAATGGTGGAATTTGAATTCAATTTTTAAAAATCTGGAATTAAGAATCTACAGATGACTATGAAACCATTGTCGATTGTCGGGAAAACTCACCTGGTTCACTAATGTCCTTTAGGGAAGGAAATCTGCCGTCCTTACCCGGTCTGGCCTACATGTGACTCCAGACCCACAGCAATGTGGTTGACTCTCAACTGCCCTCTGAACAAGGGCAACTAGGGATGGGCAATAAACGCTGGCCCAGCCAGCGACGCCCATATCCCACGGATGAATTTAAAAAAAAGTCTGGGCTGTAAGTTCATTGACTGAGGTGACGGAACCCTGGTCAAAGCTGCAGTTAGTGCTGACTGAACCCTCTCACACATTTTTAACATTTTTCAGTGGGACTGATGTATAACTGTTATGTGATAAGGAGGGAACAGAAACATTTGAATTGGTTAATTCAGTTTTGGAGAGTTGGACAAGCACTGTTAATATTGGAAATTTAAATATTAAATTGAGGGCAATCAATGTTTCCTTAACTAATATAATTATGGTTATAATTAATATCAATTGCACTCTCGAGAAATGAGAGTTAAAGTTCCCACATCTCCCAGGGATTTGCTGAATGAGTATTTCTGATAAATTAGCTGTGATTCTTTTTGGAATTATGATCTTTTAAATTCAAGTCAAGTTTTCTAAGGCGCACATGATGTATTTGGTGGTGAATGTTCATTAGTCTCCTTCCAGGTACTCCATATCCTTTTCACAGATACAGAAAAATGCTGGAAAATCTCAGCAGGTCTGACAGCATCTGTGGAGAGAGTAGAGCTAATGTTTCACGTCTGGTCCGGACCACCAGTTTGAGAGGGAGAGCAGCCTCTGAGACTCTGGCGAACTTACTCCGCAGTGGCACAGTGGTTAACACAACTGTCTCACAGCGCCCGGAATCCGGGTTCAATTCCAGCCTTGGGTGACTGTCTGTGTGGAGTTTGCACGTTCTCCCCGTGTCTGCGTGGGTTTCCTCCGGGTGCTCCGGTTTCCTCCCACAGTCCAAAGATGTGTGGGTTAGGTGGATTGGCCATGCTAAATTGCCCCTCAGTGTCAGGGTGATTAGTAGGGTAAACACATAGGGTGACGGGGATAGGTCCTGGGTGGGATTGCTGTGGGTGCAGGCTCGATGGGCCGAATGGCCTCCTTCTGAACTGTAAGGATTTTATAACCAATTCCTACATTGCCCCAGTGGCTGGCCTTCAAGGGTAAGGTGTTTCCTGTAAAGCGCTTCAAGCCTGCGAATGGTGTTATATCAGTGGTTCCCAAAGGGTGCGCCGTGCCACACTGGTGCGGCGAGAGAGGATGGCAAGTGTGGCGGGAAGATTCAAGGACAATCAAAGAAACATTTAAACATGGATTAGATATTTTTCCAAAGTGATTGTTTGATACTTTCTGGATGTCCCATGATCATATTATAAAGTAGTTGTGTTCTATGTTATGAATCAAGCACTGCTAGGAGTTGGTTTTTTTTGTTTTTGAATGTATTTCTTATCGATAAAAAATTCGGTGTGACGCGAGCAAATTTTTATTCCGAAAGTGCGGCCCAGTGAAAAAGTTTGGGAACCACTGTGTTTATATACTTGCTCTGCGTGAATAAACCTATCTGTGGGAGATTATTGAAGAGGCAGTTTGTTACAGGGAACAATGAACATTTCTTGCTCAAACACCGAGTGATGTTGCCTTCAGATTGCAGCTTTAGTTTGGGACGACGCTGGTTGCCTCCACAAGTATCACATTTTCCGTCTTAAAGGGGGTAATTGGAACAGTCAAACTCTTTGTTTAATATTTCCTTCTGATCTGGTGTTGGCTTTCATTCCTGTGGGACTGGACAGCTGCACCTTCTAACACAGGATTAAGGACCACCTTGACATATGGACACTTTCATTATACAACAGGGAGTGACAGCGAGAGGATGGTGAGGTGGTGGTTACTGGGGAGGTCAGGAGGGGGGAGGGGAGATGTACCACATTCAGTGGTTATGTTTCTCCTGCTGTTTTGCTCCTGACACATGCAGTGTTATTTTGTTATTCCTGACCCTTGAACCCTGTGAGGATCAGCTAAGTATCAAAGCTGTGACCAGGTTGAACAAATGTTATGTTTCACAGGGAATCAAATGGACTATCCCAGGAGGGAAGAGGTTAATGATGCTTTTGGTCACATTTCTTTTTCCTTTTAATCTTCAGTTCAGAGTCAAGACCCTGTACTTTTTTGATCCTGTAACCTGAGTGGCATGGTGGCACAGTGGTTAGCACTGCTGCCTCACAGTGCCAGGGGCCTGGATTCAATTCCTGGCTTGGGTCACTGTCTGTGTGATTTTTGCATGTTCTCCCCGTGTCTGCATGGGTTTCCTCCCACAGTCGAAAAGACGTGCTGGTTAGGTGCATTGGCCATGCTAAATTCTCCCTCAGTGTACCTGACATGGGGATTTTCACAGTAACTTCATTGTAGTGTTAATGTAAGCCTACTTGTATAAAAGGGATAAAGTTTTATTTATTAGTCACAAGTAGACTTAGTTTAATTAATATTAATAAAGTTTAATTAACATTAATAAAGTTACTATGAAATTCCCCTCGTCGCCACACTCCTGTTCAGGTCAATGCACCCTAACCAGCACATCTTTCAGACTGTGGGAGGAAACCGGAGCACCCGGAGGAAACCCACGCTGACACGGGGAGAACGTGCAAACTCCGCACGGACAGTGACCCAAGCCGGGAATCGAACCCAGAAACAGCAATACTGTAATGAAATAAATAAAAATAAAACCTGGTCCTATTGGGCTGATTGTAACCAGGAGAGAGGGAGGAAAATCTCACCGCAGGACTCCCCATTCATGTGAACGTGGGTCATAGCTCACTCTCAATCATTCCTTATGCATGGCGCCGTGCCAGGATTTAGCAAGGTGCTCACCCTGTGAGCAATACTGGGCACTGACCTATAACCTGCTATGCTATGCCCATGCCATACTCTGCCAACATGTTACAACATCCCATCAACCCACTCTACTGCCCCATATGATGACTGGACTATTGTAACTGGACACTTTCTATTCCCCATAGCCGTGTAATCTCGACCTTCTGAAAGTGGGGCAATATTACCAGATTAAGAAGTTTATATCGCCCATTTCTTTCTGCAAATAATCAATCTTTAAAACGCTGTTGAAAAATACACAAAAGATATTGTGCAGACCGGGGCTAAAAGGGTTAAAATTTTAGCATGGGTTATTTTGCCTGAGTTTATAAGCTCTTGAATTTAGACAATTAGGCTTGATCTATTTGAGTGGTTATCATGAATGCTGAATTAAGTTTAAGGGTTGAGAGACTGAAGGGAATGAGGTGAGAAAGAATGAATCAAATGAAATGAAGAGTTCAGGGTTTGATGGAAAGGGTGTGAAGGCTGTGGAACCCAGGGCTTTAATTCATGGTGATGGGACATCTTTCATGTTCCAGCCATTTAACTGGTGTCAACAAGCAGGGTGAGAGATAGAGAAATCTCTCCGCGGTGTTAATGTGTGAATACTTGCTGGCCTCTTCAACACTTTTCCCCAAAACAGTTGAGCTGTTTTTTATATTAAAAAATTACCTATTTTTATCAGTGTCAATCCACATATGTTAACATTTCAAACAGCCCTGAGCAACATTTTGACTTAAATTGGTTCCTGATCAAGGAAAGAGATTTCGAACAGCTGGTTCCCATTTCACATGTTGTCCAGGTTTTGACTGTGTAGCTGAGTTAACAGTGTCCCAGAGTGACAGCGCACTGAAGGTATTTTCTTAAAGAATAACCAAGATAGATGGCACGTTGGCACAGTGGTTAGCACTGCTGCCTCACAGCGCCGGGTTCAATTCCAAGCCACGGAATTGACTGTCTTTGTGGAGTTTGCACATTCTCCCCATGTCTGTGTGGGGAGAACATGGGGAAAAGTGTTGAAGGGACCAGCAAATATTCACACATTAACACCATGGAACGATTTCTCTATCTCTCACCCTGTTTGTTGACACCAATTCAATGGCTGGAACATGAAAGATATCCCATCGTCACAAATTAAGGTGCTCCAGTTTCCTCCCACAGTCCAAAGATGTGCAGGTTAGGTTGATTGGCCATGCTAAATTGCCCCTTAGTGTCAGGGGCATTTGCAGCATAAATACTTGGGGATAAGGCCTGGGTGGGATTGTTTTAGGTGCAGACTCGATGGGCCAAATGGCCTCTTTCTGCACTGTAAGGACTCTACATACCCTAGCTGATACCACACTATAAAATATTAAACAAAATATTTGTTGTTTTGTTTTCAAAGCTCAAAACCATTGGGAGGCACTAAGGAAATGTTAAAAAACCTTCCATTTCTCAAACTATTTTCCAATCTGACTTCATTTTAACAGATGAAAATTAATGCGTCCTCAGATACCAACAAAAACAGTAACATTCAGTTTATAATTTTTTAAAAAATCAGTTAATGGGATGTGGATGTCGCTGGCTAAACAGCATTTATTGCCCATTCCTAGTTGCCCTTCAGCAGGCGGTGGTGAGCTGCCTTCCTGAACCGTTGCAATCCCTGAGTGTTGGTACACCCACGGTGCTGTTAGAGAAGAAGTTCCAGGATTTTGACCCAGTGACAGTGAAGGAATGGCGACATATTTCCAAGTCAGGACGGTGAGTGACTTGGAGTGACTTAGGAACTTCCAGATGGTGGCACTCCCAGGTGTCTGCTGCCCTTGGTAGTGGTTGTGGGTTTGGAAGGTGCTGTTGAAGGAGCCTCGGTGAATTCCTGCAGTGTATGTTGTAGACGGCACCCAAGGCTACCACTTTTCCTCGCTGGTGAAGGGATTGAATGTTTGTGGATAGCAATCAAGTGGGTTGCTTTGTCCTGGATGGTGTTAAACCTCTTCAGTGTTGTAGGAGCTGTACTCATCCAGGCAAGTGGAAAGTATTCCATTACACTCCTGACTTGTGCCTTGTAGATGGTGGACAAGCTTTGGGGGGTCAGGAGGTGAGTTACTGCCGCAGGATTCCTAGCCTTTGACCTGTTCTGGTAGCCACAGTATTTATATGGCTAGTCCAGTTCAGTTTCTGGTCAATGGTAACCGCCATGATGTTGATGGTGGGGGTTTCAGCGATGGTAATGCCACTGAATGCCAAGGGGTGATGGTTAGATCCACTTTTGTTGGAGATGCCATTGCCTGACACTTGTGTGGGATGAATATTGAAGGGAGGTCTTGCTGCAACTATATAAGGCACTGGTGAGGCCGCAACTGGAGTACTGTGTGCAGTTTTGGTCCCCTTATTTGCGAAAGGATATATTGGCCTTGGAGGGAGTGCAGAAAAGGTTCACCAGGTTGATACCGGAGATGAGGGGTGTAGCTTACGAGGAGAGATTGAACAGATTGGGTCTGTACTCGTTGGAGTTTAGAAGGCTGAGGGGTGATCTTATAGAGACATATAAGATAATGAAGGGGCTGGATAGGGTAGAGGTAGAGAGATTCTTTCCACTTAGAAGGGAAACCAGAACTAGAGGGCACAGCCTCAAAATAAGTGGGGGCCGGTTCAGAACAGAGTTGAGGGGGAACTTCTTCTCTCAGAAGGTAGTGAATCTCTGGAATTCTCTGCCCATTGAAGTGGTGGAGGCTTCCTCGTTGAATATGTTTAAATCACGGTTAGATAGATTTCTAATCGATAAAGGAATTAAGGGATATGGGGAGGAGGCGGGTAAGTGGAACTGATGCGCTTCAGATTAGCCATGATCTTGTTGAATGGCGGGGCAGGCTCGAGGGGCTAGATGGCCTACTCCTGCTCCTATTTCTTATGTTCTTATGAAGTTGGGGTATTATAGATCGACGTATATTGTTACTGAAAATCTCAGATGAAAATCCAGGGCCCTCGGTAACTAGGTTGCTGCCAGTTAGTAAATCGGTGTCCACCTATATTGTCGTTGCTCGGGGAAACCACTGGTGTAATAATGTTGATGCATGATGACATCACAACACAACTGATCGGAGCTGCCGCAGACAAATGGCGGAATTTTCCCGTCCGGCCCGCCACGGGAATCGTAGCGGGCGGGACACGGAACAGGCAAAGGTCCGTTGACCTCGGGTGGGATTTTCCGGTCTTGGGGCGAGCGCAGCCGAAAAATCCCACCCAACCTATCCAACGCCAGCAGTTTGTCTTGCGATTGGCTACTTCCCATTCCCGGCACAATACGAGGAAAGCGGAGGTTAACCTGATTTCATTTCTGGCGACTCCATGTGGCGGCACGGTGGCACAGTGCCGGGCACTGCTGCCTTACAGTGCCAGGGACCCTGGGTTCAATTCCCAGCTCGGGTCACTGTCTGTGTGGAGTTTGCACATTCATAGAAATCATAGAATCCTACAGTGCAGAAAGAGGCCATTTGGCCCATCGAGTCCGCACCGACCACAATCCTACCCAGGCTCAAACCCCATATCCCTACATATTTACCCACTAATCCCTCTAACCTACCCATCTCAGGACTCTAAGGGGCAATTTTTAGCATGGCCAATCAACCTAACCCACACATCTTTGGACTGTGGGAGGAAACCGGAGCACCCGGAGGAAACCCACGCAGACACGAGGAGAATGTGCAAACTCCACACAGACAGTGACCCAAGCCGGGAATCGAACCCAGGTCCCTGGAGCTGTGAAGCAGCAGTGCTAACCACTGTGCTACCCTGCCGCCCACTCTCCCCGTGCCGCCCACTCTCCCCGTGTCTGCGTGGGCTTCCTCCGGGTGCTCCGGTTTGCCCCCACAGTCTGAAAGACGTGATGGTTAGGTGCATTGACCCGAACAGGTACCGAAGTGTGGCGACTAGGGGGTTTTCACAGTAACTTCATTGCGGTGTTAATGTAGGCCTTACTTGTGACGAATAAATTAACTTTAGCTTTTATGTGCTGTTCCTGCGATCCGCCGTTTGGGAACCAAAAATCTCTCAACCTTACAAGGGGAAAAATTAAAATCCAAATCTGGTTGTCTGCAGGCTTCAGCGGAGGTGCACAGAAGTCTTTCAGCATCTTTCAGCTCTTCCTTGCCATTTGCTGTCTAGTTTTATTTACTTTACGTCGGGCCTCAAGTGCTAGAAACTGTCAGCAATTAGTCACGAGCACATATTTCCACTGTGGCAATCGGGGCTTTACAGCATGTTTAAGGAAATCTTCAATACTATTGAGATGTTGCTATAATGGCTCACAGCTGCGGCTCTTCAAACTGACTGTCCCAGTTTGGTGAGCTTCAGCAAGATGGCAGAGTGCACCAAATGTTTCAAACACACTCATGTCTTGTCCCAGAGGATATGACGATGCCTCACAATCCTTCATCCTTTCTACAAGTCGTGCAAACGGATTTCCAGAGGATATTGGCGAAGCTTTCTCTCCCCGCAGTGTTTGACATTCTTTTTTTCAAAAAAGCGCATCTTCAAGATTCCTCCTGTGGATTGTTTTTCATGTTATTGAGAAAAGAAACATGCTGCTGAAACTTTTCATCTTGCACTCATCAGGACAAATGCCAACAGTTTATAATACAGAGAAAAGGCTGCTGATTGGCTGGCAAGTCGATTTTGTCTTAATTGTTGAGGCTCCGCCATTGGTTGGGGACCAAATCAGAAACCCTAAACTGTATTGTGAAGTTCGACTAGACCCCAACTATTTTTTTATTTTGACATTAGTGTGAGGGTACAGTGTTTCACTCCAGGTATCAGTCTATTGACCCACTAGGAAGCTTTCATTGAAACAAACTTTATTTTAACAATACAGTTTATGTATAACTACTGAATTAGCTTAACTTAGAATCATAGAATCCCTATTGTGAGAAGAAGGCCATTCGGCCTATCAAGCCTGAACCATCAGCAACCCCACCCAGGCCCATCTGCTTCCTCGCCACCATCTACTGCCCCCTCCCTCTCCATTTACTTTATTTCTCTCTCTCCCTAGTTCTCTCTCCTCTCCACCTCCTCTCTTGCTTTCCCTTGGAGTCTATCTATCTCTCTGTCCCCAATCCATTTGCTTCCTTGTTCCATATATCTTCCCTTAGGTATCATCCCATGCCATGTAGCGTGACCCAAGGCTGTTCACCATGTCGTCCCTGTGCTTAATCTTGCTGCCAGGCTGTTTGACCACCTCTGCACACCATGTTGTGTTTTTATAATGATATAAAGGCACCAATCACTCATAAAGGATTGTGTAAACATGTTGTGCATTCACTTATTTAGACTAGGCACATGAGAGCAGATATATGTGGCGAGAAAGCTTAAATACATCAGCAGCAGTGCTGTGTGTGCTGTGTCCTGCTCTAGGCCAAAGTGTAACTGAGACTGGATCACATGACACACTTCCCTTCTCGTGATGTATGTTGTTATTCCTTAAAGGTACATTACAACATCTTCCTTCCCTCCTCCACATTTGCCTCTCTGCCCTCTCCTCCATTTTCTTTTCCTTCCCTCATCCACCCTCCCCTTCACTTTTTCTCTCTCCATTCCCCATTTCTTCTATTTCTCTATCTCCTCTCCAGTCTTTTCTCTCTCGCTCCCCTCTTCCTCACTCCCTTTCGCTCTCTCCTTCACCCCCACCCTTTCAGCTCGAAAGCAGGAACTGCGATGGATCCATCGACTACTTTTGCGACTCACCTGTGGCTGTTTTCTTTTTGGGCGCAACCTCCAAATGGTTGAATCTAACGGATTAATGGGGATACAATTTGTTAAAGGGGCCTGGTCCCGTGCTGTGCTGAGGGCTGGCAGCACAGGGTGTGACTGTGCCCCAAGAACAAAATGCTGCTTTAATGGCAAGTGAAACGTGCAAAATAAAATGATAGTTTTTGGAAACTGGCTGCGGGGAGAAAAAATGTCAACTGGGACCAATCTGGTAAAGGAGTTGAGAGAAACATAGGCATTCATCAAGTGCGGGGCCAGAAACTGGCTGATTTATTAACTGTTTGCTCCAGCAATGTAAGTTTATATGCATCTCTCAACAAATCGGCCTAAAGCATTCTGCTCCCTCATTTCGAGAATGCCTTGTGTAAATTGTTTACAAATGAACCGTGACAATTACAAATGGTGTTCCATTAAACAACAGGGTCGATCTGTTTCTTCATGGGCGGCACGGTGGTACAGCAGGTTAGCACTGCTGCCTCACAGCTCCAGGGACCCGGGTTCAATTCCCCGCTTGGGTGACTGCGCGGAGTTTGCACACTCTCCCCGTGTCTGCGTGGGTTTCCGCCGGGTGCTCTGGTTTCCTCCCACGGTCTAAAGATGATGATGTGGAGTTGCCAGTGTTGGACTGTAGGCACAGTAAGTAGTCTCACAAGACCAGGTTAAAGTCCAACAGGTTTCTTTGGTAGCATGAGCTTTCAGAGCGGCGTCCCGAAAGCTTGTGCTACCAAATAAACCTGTTGGACTTTAACCTGGTCTTGCGAGACTTCTTACACAGTCTAAAGATGTGTAGGTTAGTTGGGATTGGCCATGCTAAATTGCCCCTTCGTGTCGCGGGATGTGTAGGTTAGAGGGATTAGTGGGGTAAATATGTGGGATTACCGGGATAGGGCCTGGGTGGGATTGTTGTCGGTGCAGACTCGATGGGCCGAATGGCTCCTTCCACACTGTAGGGTTTCTATGATTCCATGATGTCTTTATGAAATGTTAGCCTCATGGCAACGTCTAGGAGCTGCCCCTAACCCCAGGCTTATGGTCGACCTAGCTCGCCAGTGAGGAAGCCAGGACCTTCAATGTTCCCTCATATGCAGAACTATAGGAGTTCAACTGGTCTCGATTATAAATAGTTAAACTCCAGTTAAAGAAGTTAGCTTCAAAATAAATTGCAGAAGAATTGGCCAAAATTCTACCGCCCCGCCCGCCATGGGAATCGGAGCGGGCGAGGGGCGAACCCATGGACATGTCCGCTGATCTCGGATGGGAGTTTACAGTTTTGGGACAAGTGGGGCCATAAAATCTCGCCATCTGTCAAGATGCCCTTATCCCAAAGCTGTGTGGTTCGTGTACGTAAATACTCTTACTTATGTCTTGACCATATACAGGAACATTAGATATAGGAGGCGACCATTCAGCCCCTCAGGCCTGTCCTGCTATCCAATTAAGCCATGGCCAATCCGTATCTTCACTGTATACTAATACATGTGACAATAACAAATCAACTCAAAAAATAGGCTTACATTAACACTGCAATGAAGTTACTATGAAAATCCCCTAGGCTTCATTCACGACCTTTTGTAGTTTCTTGCGGTCTTGGGCAGAGCAGGAGCCATACCAAGCTCTGATACAACCAGAAAGAATGCTTTCTATGGTGCATCTGTAAAAGTTGGTGAGAGTTGTAGCTGACATGCCAAATTTTCTTAATCTTCTGAGAAAGTAGAGGTGTTGGTGGGCTTTCTTAACTATAGTGTTGGCATGGGGGGACCAGGACAGGTTGACACCAAAAAACCTGAAGCTCTCGACCATTTCTACATCATCCCCGTTGATGTAGACAGGGGCACGACGCTTCCTGAAGTCGATGACTATCTCCGTCATTTTGTTGACATTGAGGGAGAGATTATTGTCGTTGCACCAATTCACCAGATTCTCTACCTCATTCTGAGCTGTGAGAGTGGGTGCAGGGTTGATGGGTCTTGAGTTATGTGGAGCGATGAGCGAAGGTGGAGTTATTCGCCACGGAGCTGAGAAGAAGAAGGCGTGACTGAATAGAAATGTGCAAAATGTTGAGAGAGAATCTGAAGAGAAACAGTTGTCATTGGTGGGAAAGACGGTGACCATGGCCAGAGTGGATAGGGAGCAGCTGTTCCCCTTCGTTGAAGGGTCAGTCACGATGAGACACAGGTTCAAGGTGAGGGGTGGGAGGATGTGAGGAAAAACCTTTTTTACTCAGACGGTCTGGAATGCACTGCCCTGGGAGGGTGGTAGGGGTGGGTTGCCTCACATCCTTTAAAAACTACCTGGACGAGCTCTTGGCACTGCCGGTGCAGACTCGATGGGCTGAAGGGCCTCTTCTGCACTGTATGATTCTATGATTCTATGACCAGAGGATACAAATTTAGTAACACTGGTAAACAAAACAAGAGGACGATTGGGAGAATAATTTTTTACAATCTGGGATGCGCTGCCTGAAAGGATATTGGAAGCAGATTCCATAGTCACTTCCAAAAGAGGAAAAAAAGATTTGCATTTATATAGCGCTTTTCCCAACCACCCAGTGTCTCAAAGCACATTACAACCAAATGGGAAATCCCAGGCCATGAGGGATGAGTAGGGAGTGGGAATTAACTTGACAGATCCTTCAGAGAGCCAGCACAGTTACAATGGGTCAAATGGCCTCCTTTGTTGCTCTATGACTCTAGACTCTGGATACATGTGACAGATGGAAGACTTGCTGTTGCTGTAGGGGAAGAGGAGCAGACAGTAAGCTGCAGACGGCAGCATCCCCACCTGTTCTGGATCATTCTGTGACTGAGCAGTTTTGGGAGGGAGGAACGGCCTCCGTTCTGCAATCCTCACATCTTGTCTGGCTTCATCTTGGCTAATTGCTGAATTCCGGGTTATCGAGTTTCCATTCACATCGTAACTAACAACCAGGCAGGAGCAGCGGTTTATGAAGCATTAACGCAATCAGCAGATGTCAGATTAGCTCATGTTAATGATACACAGCACCCAGGCTGCCAGCCAGTGCACTTTGGCTCACAGCCTTATAGCCAGCTACGGTAAGGGTCGCCAACTCAGCTTGGGTGTAGTCCTGGAGGTTTCATCACATGACCTCACAGCTTCAACCATTCTCCCCATTCTGACTACCTGACACATTCGTCTTCGAGCACCCAGGTTCCCCCCCACCCCACCCACCCCCAATCCCTGACGTCCAGCCTCCCCACACCCCTCACACCCTCCCCCCGCCAGTGGCCAGCCGGCCCAGTCACCCTCCCCATCCCCGCCCCCCCACCCTGGCGCCCCACCATTCCCCCGCAGCACCTAGTCATCACCCCCACCACACCCCACCTATCCTCTGGCACCCAGCCACCCCACACCCCGCCAGTGGCCAGCTTTCCCCAGCACCCAACCATTCACCCCCATTCCGCCCCCCCCCCCAACCCAGCACTCCACCATTCCCCCACAGCACCCAGCCTCCCCCACCACCCCCAATGCCCATCCTCCTCCCCCCTCCCCCAGCACTCAGTCTTTCCCCACCCCCAGCACCTTGCCTTTACCCCACCTCCAGCATCCCCCCTTCTCACAGCCAATCAGTGTGAGCAGATGATCCCAGAAAGTTAAGTAGACCATATTTGTATAACTGATCACTTGGGTCACTGCCTGTGCGGAGTCTGCACGTTCTCCCCGTGTCTGCGTGGGTTTCCTCCGGGTGCTCCGGTTTCCTCCCACAGTCCAAAGATGTGCGGGTTAGGTTGATTGGCCATGCCAAATTGACCCTAGTGTCAGGGGGCTAGTAGGGTAATTAACTAGGGTTATGGGGATAGGGCCTGAGTGGGATTGTTGTCGGTGCAGACTCGATGGGCCAAATGGCCTCCTTCTGCACTGTAGGGATTCTATGATTCGATGATAACTGAAAGCATTGAAAGGAAACTTAAAAGAGCGCACTTCTTTCAGATTGCGACCCCCCTCCCCCCCACCACCCTCCCCCCACCCTCCGCGGTTCCAACCCACTCCTTCAGAATCAAAGATTAACCAGAGCAGCTTTTGTAACAGATCGTTGATGGGATGTGGGCCTCACTGACACCCCTAATTGCCTTCAGGGAGACGGGGCGAGCCGCCTTCTTGAACCATGACCGTCCACGCGGTGTAGGTGCAGCCTTGGTTAGGAAGACCAAGATTGCGCTCAGTGTTCTGGGCCGGGTCTGACCAGAGCCAAGTACAATTGGCTTTGTTTTTGAACTCCAGTTCCCTCGCAATGAAAGCTGGCATGCCATCGCCTTCCTATTTGCGTGATGTATCTGTGTGCTAACGTTTTGCGTTCCCTGTAGGACTCTACCCAAATCTTGCTGGACATCACCATTTCAAACTGTTATGCTTGATTAAAAAATATTCTGCCTTTTTATTCCTATGACCGAAGTTAATAACCTCACATTTCCCCCTGTTAATGGCGGAATTCTGCGGCCGCGCACACCCTGCCACCGAGGACGGAGAATTTGGCGCTCAGCCAAGCCTCCATTCACAGCAGCGAATCCAGCTCAATATTCCATCTTTCACCTTGTAGCCCATACATTTAACCTATCTACAGCTCTTTCCAGCCTCTTAATGACTTCTGTACAGCTTCCATTTTCACATGTTTGATTTGATTTGACTTATTATCGTCACATTATTGACATACAGTGAAAAGTATTGTTTCTTGCACGCTATACAGACAAAGCATACCGTTCATAGAGAAGGAAAGGAGAGAATGCAGAATGTAGTGTTACTGTCATAGCTAGGGTGTAGAGAAAGATCAACTTAATGCAAGGTAGGTCCATTCAAAAGTCTGACGGCAGCAGGGAAGAAGCTGTTCTTGAGTCGGTTGGTACGTGACCTCAGACTTTTGTATCTTTTTCCTGAAGGAAGAAGGTGGAAGAGAGAATGTCCGGGGTGCATAGCGTCCTTAATTATGCTGGCTGCTTTGCTGAGGCAGCAGGAAGTGTAGAAAGCGTCAATCGATGAGACTAGTTTTGTATACATTATTTTCTGTGTCCTCATCTATGTCAATAATATAGAGTTTAAACAGCCGAGGCCCCAGCACTGATGCTTGCGGCACTCCACTGGTTTCCATGCCCTGAAAATGCCCCATTTAGTCCCAACTCTCTGTTTCCTGTCCGTTAGCTAATCCTCCTTCCAAGCTGATATATCATCCCCAGTGCCACAAACCTTTATCTTGTCTATTAACCTTTGGTGTGGCACCGTACTGAATGCCTTTTGGAAATCCAAGTATATTACACCAACTGGCATCCCTTTATCTACCCTACCGTTTACACCCTCAAAAACCATTCTGATGAATTTGTCAAACAGGATCTCCCTTTCGTAAAACCATGGTGACTTGTTCTAATCATACTATGATTTTCTAAGTGCAGCATTTACACTTCCTTAATAATAGATTCCAGCACTTTCCTGATGACTGATGTCAGGCTAACTGGCCTGTAATTCCCTGTTTTCTCCTTCCCTCCTTTCCTGAACAGCTGCGTTATATTTGCTAATTTACAATCTGCTGGGATCGTTCCATCATCTCGGAAATTTTGGAATATTATAACCAGTGTCTCTGCAACTAACATGTTCAGAATCCCAAGATGTATGTCATCAGGCCCTGGGCATCTGTTCACTTTGTGTCCCTCAAGTTTCTCAAATACCTTTTCTCTGCTGATGTTTTAAATTATGTTAAATTCCTTACTCTTGATAGCTCCTTGGTTGCTGTCTATTTCCAGAATGTAATTTGCTTTTCTCACAGTGAAGACAGACACAGGGTGGAATGTTCCCACCCAACCTGCCACAGGAATCATAGCGGGTGGACAGGAAATTTAGCAGATCATGCAAAGGTCATAGAATCATAGAATCCTACAGTGCAGAAGGAGGCCATTTGGCTCATCGCGTCTGCACCGACCACAATCCCACCCAGGCCCTATCTCCATAAGACTATGTTTTTACCCGTTAACCCCCTGACACTAAGGGGCAATTTAGCATGGCCAATCCGCCTAACCTGCAGATCTTTGGACTGCGGGAGGAAACCGGAGCACCCGGAGGAAACCCATGCAGACGTGGGGAGAACGTGCAAACTCTACACAGACAGTGACCCAAGCCAGGAATGGAATCATGGTCCCTGGCGCTGTGAGGCAGCAGTGCTAGCCACAGTGCCACCATGCTGCCCATCTTGGACATTGACCTTGGGCAGGAATTTCTGGCCTTGGGGGCGAGCACAGCTGAAAAATCCCGCCCATAAAATATTTGTTCAATATAGCTTCCTCATTCCCCCATGATAATCTCTCCTATCTTTGCAGTTAAGGACCCAATATTTACTTTAGCTACTCTCCTTCTTTTACAGTCATGTTAAAGCTCTTACCATCCACTTTTATGTTCCTGAATAATTTACTCTCAAAGGCGGATTACAAAGTGGTGAAGTTATTCACTTTAGTAGGAAAAATTAAAAAGCAGGATTTTTTTTGAATTGTGAGAGATTGGGAATTGTTTAGACTCAGAGAGACCTTGGTGATCTTGTACACGAATCACAGAAAGCTGACACGCAGGTACGGCAAGTAATTAGGAAGGCGAATTGTAATTTAGTCTTTGTTGTAAGGGGATTGTTGTGGTGAACCATCGTTGGTTCCCACTGTGGGATTGTTCTAATGTTGTTGTTGGGTTGTTCTAATGTTGTTGTTGGGCTAGGGTGGGATTGATACACCTGTGGTTGTTACTGTTGTGGCACATCCCAGTCGGGCTCCGCCTCCTGGGAGAGGTATAAGACCCCCTGCTCGGGCGGGACCTCTTCAGTCTGGGATAGTGTGTTAAAGTTCTGTTAGTTCCATTGTTAGTTAATAAAAGCCTTCTGTTACCGAAGCTTTGTGCCTCGTGTCCAATTGATGCGCATCAATTGTATAAGAATGAAATCTTGCTGCAATTAGACAGGGCCTTGGTGAGGTCACATCTGGAGTAGTGAGTGCACTTTTGCTCTCATTATCTAAGGAAGGACATATATGCCCTGGAGGGAGGGAACGGAGGCTCACTGGACTGCTTCTTGGGATCAGGGGGTTGCTCTATATTCCGAGAGTTAAGAAGAGTGAGTGGTGATCAAATTGAACTATACAAAAACTTTACAGAGGTGAATTTAGATTTTTAAAAATTAATTCACAGGATGTGGGCATCACTGGTTAGGCCCTGCATTTATTGCCCATCCTTAGTTGCCCTTGAGAAAGTGGCGGTCAGCTGCCTTTTGAACCGCCCTAGTCCCTGAAGTGTAGGTGCACCCATAGTGCTGTTAGGAAGGGAGTTCCGGGGTTTTAGCACTTCCAGTGATTCCAGGGACAAAGGACTGTCGCGGTGAGGATAGATTGGAGAGGTTGGCTCTGTTTTCCTTGGAGAAAAGAAGGCTGAGAGGAGACTTGGGTAGAGATATTCAAGATCCTGAAGGGTATGGACGGGATAAGTAGTGAGAAGCTGTTCTCATTCAAGAGAGTATCAAGAATTAAAGGGCACAGGTTCAAAATAATGGGCAAAAAGTGATGCAAGGAAAACCTTTTTCACCCAGAGGGTGGTTAGAGTCTGGGATGAACTTCCTGAGAGGGTGGTGCAGGCAGGTTTGATTGAAAGGGGAATTGGACAGCTATCCAAAAATAAAGAATGTGCTTGGTTACAAGGATAAATCAGGGGAGTGGGGTTAGGTAGAGTGCTCTTTCAGAGAGCCAACGCCGACTCGATGGGCCAAATGGCCTCCGCCTGCACCGTAAAGATTCTATGATACTTGAGGGAGAAATTTTTTCATTCAGAGAATTATGAATCTTTGAAATTCTCTACCTCAGAGAGTAATGGATATTCAGTCACTGGGCAAATTCACAAGAGAGAGTGAGAGAGCTTTGGATATTAGAGGGCATGGGGTTGATGCAGGAAGGTGGAGCGATGCAGGAAGGTGGAGCGAAGGTAGAAGATGTTACTGAATGGCAGAGCAAGTTCAAAGGACAAAGCTGCCGACTACAGCTCTGACCCCTCACGTTTTTAATCCTCTGCCTGAATTATTGATGGTCGGCAGAGTTGAGTTGCCAAAAGCCAGTGAAATGAAAGGTACGGTTCAGGGGCTGGGGTACATTAATGGTGAACGGAAAACCCACACTGTTTCACTTGGAAAGGCAGGGTTCAAAAAGAATTGCTCCAAAATGTAACAATAGCATCCTGTGGGCCCAGTAAGCAGCAGTAATATCCCTCAGCCTCTCACTGAGAGGTGATCAACTTGGATTCTGTGCTCACAGCTGTCCGGCCAGCTCCCAAATCTCTCCGATTGTTTATTTTACAAAGGCGTGTTTACTTTAAGGGGTCAGGCAATAATTCCACTGTCCACGGATTTACTAACAAGATATATGGTCCAGGGTCTACGTTTTTTACAAAATACACCCACACTCACACACCCCCCCCCCACACAACACACACACACACACACTCACAACCCCCACACACACTCACACCCCCCCACACACACTCACACACACACACCCCACACACACTCACACACACCCCACACAACACACACTCACCCCCCCCACACACACTCACACACCCCCCCCACACAACACACACACACTCACACACACACCCCCCACACAACACACACACACTCACACACACACACACTCACACTCACACATCCCACACAACACACACACATACACACACCCCCCACACACACTCACACACACCCCCCCATACAACACACACACTCACACACATACACACCCCACACACACACACACACCCCCCACACACAAACCTCACACCCACTCACACAACACATATACACCCTCACACACACCCATTCACGCACACACACCCTCCCACACACACACACCCACAGACAACACACACACCCACACACACCCCTACACCCACTCACACACACACACCCACACACATCCCTACACCCACTCACACACACACACCCCCACCCACATATCCCCACACACACCCTCACACCCATCCTCACACATAGTCTCACAACCCCACCCCCACAACATACCCACACATATACTTACACACACATATATCATATATATGATATAAATATATACATTTTTTATAACTATTCTTACTGCAGATAGTTTTTCAGTGAGGTTTATTTATTCATGTCACAAATAGGCTTACATTAACACTGCAATTAAGTTACTGTGAAATTCCCCTTGTCGCCACACTCCGGCGCCTGTTCGGGTCAATCCACCTAACCTGCACATCTTTGGCCTGTGGGAGGAAACCCACGCAGACACGGGGAGAACGTGCAGACTGCACACAGACAATGACCCAAGGCTGGAATTGAACTCGGGTCCCGGGTGCTGTGAGGCAGCAGTGCTAACCAGTGTGCCACCATGCCACCCACTTGCCACTGTGCCGCATGTTTGAACCAAGGCAGTAATGAGGTCAGGAGCTGAATGATCCTGGCGGAATCCAAACTGGGCGTCTGAGGTCACGTACCAACCGACTCAAGAACAGCTTCTTCCCTGCTGCTGTCAGACTTTTGAATAGAATTACCTTGCATTAAGTTGATCTTTCTCTACACCCTAGCTATGACTGTAACACTACATTCTGCACTCTCTCCTTTCCTTCTCTATGAATGGTATGTTTTGTCTGTATAACACGCAAGAAGCAATACTTTTTACTGTATATTAATACATGTGAATAATACATAATAAATCCAAATCAAATCAAAATTAAAAATCAAAATCAGTGATATTTGCAGCCATGTACTTGAGACCACGAGGCAGCGCTCAGGGGAGATGTGCCCACCAGAAACCAGAATTGTGCACAATTCTGGTCGCCACACTACCAGAAGGATGTGGATGCTTTGGAGAGGGTACAGAAGAGGTTTACCAGGATGTTGCCTGCTCTGGAGGGTATTAGCCACGAGGAGAGGCTGGAGAAACTCGGTTTGTTCTCATTGTAACGACAGAGGTTGAGGGGTAACCTGATAGAGGTTTACAAGATTATGAGTGGGCGGTCAGATGCTCTTTCCTAGGGTAGAAAAGTCAAGTACCAGGGGACATAGGTTTCAGGTGCGTGGGGAAAAGTTTAGGGGAGATGTGCAAGGCTAACGTTTTATGCAGAGGGTGGTGAATGTCTGGAACGCGCTGCCCGGGAGAGGTGATGGGAGAAGGTACGATAGCGGCATTTAAGGGGCAACTAGACAAGTACATGAATAGGATGGGAATGGAAGGATATGGACTCCGTAAGTCCATACGGTTTTAGCTTAGGCAGGCATCATGATCGGCGCAGGCTTGGAGGGCCAAAGGGCCTCTTCCTGTGCTTTACTTTGTTCTTTGTACTCCATAACCCACCTTGTATATATTGTACATTGTGTAAATCAACTAGACTGAAGTAACTACCTGAGTCAGGCTCCTGTCCCTCTCGATAAGATATCTTACATCGTAAGTCTATGAAACACGATGGCAACGGTGGTAACCAATAATCGGTGCCACTGACCAGAGTGCCCACAGCTCACAACCAGAACAAACCCTGGTCGGAATGACAACCTGCAAGTGTGCCTAAGCACAAAACCATCACCACGATGGCGCCACTTGGCAAGGAGTCATTGTCCTTTCCCCGCCCGTTCATACCCCATCTAGAGATATGGAAGATATGGTGAGAGAACATTTTGAGGTACAGAGCAGCCTCGGGTCTCCGTAGCAAAGAGCAGAAGCAGAGGGTTAGTTCATTCCTTTACACTGCGGGGCCCATCGCCGACCCAGGGTCCTCCTCAGATGGAGGCTGAAGAGACTTCCTCAGACTCTGACTCCATTTTAAAAGGCTTCAACATTTTTTTTTAAACTTCAAAACGGGACATGGGTTTTGGGTGAACGTGTCTCCAGCACAGGTCCCACAAAGTAAGGGAATTGGACAAATCGCTTTTCACCGATTCATTCACAGTTGCTAGTTGTTGCAAACAGGAGGTGGCACAGACGACTATTTCGCAGCGCTCCTCAAACTCAGCCAAGTAAGCAATGTCGGCCTCTCAACCACCGACACAGCGAGAAGTCGGGGATGTCATTCCCAGTGTTTAGGCTAAACGCAGTAGCCCCACACAGCAGCCTGCCAAAGTGGCCAAAAGCACCGGAAACCATCCAGCAGCCAACTTGGTGTGCTTACACTGTGGCAAAAAGTGACAGCATAGATGGCAAGACAGCCCAGCAGAGGACGCAGAGTGTTTCCAATTCGGGCGCCACCAAAGGTTCTGCTCAGTCAAAACCTCCAGAGGAGAAAACTAGTAAATAAATGCAAGTTACAGCTCACCCAGAACATTGATGTGGAAATGCCGGCGTTGGACTGGGGTGGGCACAGTAAGAAGTCTCACAACACCAGGTTAAAGTCCAACAGGTTTATTTGGAATCACGAGCTTTCGGAGCGCTGCTCCTGCTGAACTGATCACTCCTCCTGATGTAGGAGCAGCGTTCCGAAAGCTCGTGATACCAAATAAACCTGTTGGTCTTTAACCTGGTGTCGTGAGACTTCTTACTGCACCCACCTAGAACATTGAGCACAAAGAAACAAATGCCATCTCAGACTTCCTGGACTTTGGGGCGGCACGGTGGTTAGCACTGCTGCCTCACAGCGCCAGGGACCCGGGTTCGATTCCCGGCCTTTGGTCACTGTCTGTGTGGAGTTTGCATATTCTCCCCGTGTCTGCGTGGGTTTCCTCCGGGTGCTCCGGTTTCCTCCCGCAGTCCAAAGATGTTCGGGTTAGGTGGATTGGCCATGCTAAACTGCCACTAATTTCAGAGGGATTAGCAGGGTAAATATGTGGGGGTAGGGGGATAGGGTGGGATTGTTGTCGGTGCAGTCTCGATGGACCGAATGTACTGTAGGGATTCTATGACTCTATGAGTACAAGAGCAGCAAGACTTCTGGTCGGTCAGTTTAGAAGTTAAAGGGTTCACAACTCACTTTAAGCTAGATACTGGCACTGGTGTATCCATACTGATCATCTAACACAGCTCAACACAATCCCTGCCCAGCCACAGAACATTAAACTTCAAGGTTCAGGGAGGTACCTAATTAGCAGGTGAAAGGTCAGATCGCAGCCACTCTATGTCACAAGAGGTGACAGATCACAGAGACCCTCTCTAATCTGTGCAATCACTTTACTCAGCAGGGATGCGTGCCGACAACTGGGCATCTTACAGAAAGGAAATAATGTCCTTCATTAGACACAGTAAGAAGTTTAACAACACCAGGTTAAAGTCCAACAGGTTTATTTGGTAGCAAAAGCCACACAAGTTTTCGGAGCTCCAAGCCCCTTCTTCAGGTGAGTGAAAGCTTGTGTGGCTTTTGCTACCAAATAAACCTGTTGGACTTTAACCTGGTGTTGTTAAACTTCTTACTGTGTTTACCCCAGTCCAACGCCGGCATCTCCACATCTTCATTAGACAACCAGGGCTGAACTCCACCAAGAATTTGCACAACTCTTCAAGGGGCTGGGTAAGATGAATACCACATTTTGCTGCTCCCAGAAGCCATGCCAGTGTGCCTTTATATCCCAGGAGGGCACCCCACGTCCTCTACCAAAGGTCTGAGGCGATCCTGTGTTCTTGTGTTCTGCCGACCAGCTTGTCTGAATTGCAACAAACACCGCAGACACGTAATTGTAGTGGATTACGTCTTAGGGCGGCACGGTGGCACAGTGGTTAGCACTGCTGCCTCACAGCACCAGGGATCCGGCTTCGATTCTCGGCTTGGGTCACCGTCTTTGCGGAGTCTGCACATTCTCCCCGTGTCTGCGTGGGTTTCCTCCGGGTGCTCCGGTTTCCTCCCACAGTCCAAAAGACGTTCTGGTTAGGGTGCATTGTCCGTGCTAAATTCTCCTCAGTGTACCCGAACAGGCACCGGAGTGTGGCAACTAGGGGAATTTCACAGTAACATCATTGCAGTGTCAATGTAAGCTGACTTGTGACTAATAAATAAACTTTAAACTTTGAAAACTAGATTTTGATCACCGTCTGGTCGTTCCGAAGTCATCGCATGACAAAATCCTCCACAGGCTCCATGGAGGCTACCTGGGGATTGCAGAGGGCAGAACACGCACAATGCGATCTGTGTGGTGGTTGCATTACACAGAGGACGCGATCTGACCGGCCGTTCATGCCATGGTCCCGCTGTACCGAGGTCGGAGAATTTGGCGGCCAGCCGAATCTCCGTTCACGGGAGCGGGATGGGAAGATCCCGCCGGCGTGAATGGCAGTAAGATTCCGGCCAGAGTGTTTGAGATTCTGTTCCGTCCTGTCACAGAATGAACAGCCAGAAACCCAGGGAACCCCTGGGGCCATCTCATTTCTCAAACCGACCTCGGCAGAAACTGGGGCTCGACCTGGTTGATTATCGGGGGTAAGACATACCTTGTTACTATAGATTAATATTCTAGATGGCTGGGAGTAGTCAGACTCCACAGCGGAGTTCGTGATCAGAAGCTGCAGACCATCTTCTATACACATAGCTGTCCCAATGACATCAACTCACAGAACGGCCCACAATTTGCTAATGACCATTGCAGGAAATGTACTACTGACAACAGAATCACCCCTGTCACCAGCTCATCCCCTCACCATCCCCAAGTTAAGGAGAGGTCAGGACCAGCAAGACTCTAATGTCTAAGTATCCAGACTGGCATTCTGCCCTGTCACTGAGACATGCCTCCAGTTAATGGATTCTCTCCAGTTGAATTGCCCATGGGCCAATGTCTAAAGATGCACGTTCCTCTACTGCCAAGGAACCTCCAACCTAATCTTATTCCTGCTGACCACCAGAGAGTGAGAAACAGGGAGTCGGGCGTGTGTGAGAAACAATAACAGTGGTACCACTCCAGACAGAAGGCCAAGACCCTACCACCCTTAAGTCCAGGCCTGAGTGTTTGGATGGGTGATGGAACACCCGTTGTCATACCTGCTCCAAACACTATCTGGTACTTTCCAACACAACAGGAGACCCCTGATTTCACTGCTATCCACCAGACCTCAGGTCTTTGAATACTATATGATGTGGGATGGACACCCCAAGGATACTTTGAGCGGCTTGCGAGATGCTCACCCATCCCGGGACACACTTCCAGACCACTGGACCCCCGTAGCAGTCGCCACAACGCGGTCTGGGAGAGTGGCGAATATGCCACAGAGACTTAGGGCGGGATTTTCCAGTCTCGCTCGTTCCAAAACCGGAAAATCCCGCCCGAGGTCAATGGACTTTTCCATGGTCCACCCCTTGCCCACTCCGATTCCTGTGACAGGCGGAATGGTAAAATTCCCCCTTACATCTCTGACTGTGGGACTATGGGGAAGAAGGTGGTAGAGCCAATGTAACATAAATAATTTAAAACAAATGCAATGCAAATAGTTAGGAAACAGCGAGCACCATAGTAGATACGTTGATATTATAGTTGGGCGGGAGGTGTGGTGTTAATAGAATTGATATGCTAACGAACGATGTGGACTATGATGCATTGTCAGTTCTGGGCTCGAGACCAAACAGCACCCAGGGGTGATGTGCTTACTCTGTAACCCACGATGTATATATTGCACAGCTAAAACTGAAGCTAACTAGTTTAATTCCCCTGGATGCTTTCCACCGAAGCGTTAAGGCGGTGTTGACTGATACGGTACTTGCTAAACTGTCAATTCTCTGCTAATTGGTATTTTATGGATTTTAGTGTTTAAATGAATTGTTCTGTTCTGTTGTTTCTGTTGCTGTGTCGTTAGCCTCTTGGCCAAGTCGTTGTTGCAAACGAGAATTAGTTCTCGATTGACTCGCCTGGCTAATTGAAGATCAAATAAATAAAATGAACCAGTTTGAAGTAACTGCCTTAGTCCAGGCTCCTGTCCCTCTGGATAAGATGTCCCATATCACAAGTCTACTAAACAGGCCAATTGTGGGCATTGTCCCACCCCCGCCACTGACTGAGTCAGGGCTGGAGGTGAGAAGGTGGCAGAGTGTTGTCCTCACATCCTTCTGCCTAATTAAATGCCCTCTTGCCAAACTCACCGTGGGGAAGGTCACAGGCTGATGGGGTGGCACCGTGGTTAGCACTGCTGCCTCACAGCGCCAGGGACCCGGGTTCGATTCCCAGCTTGGGTCACTGTCTGTGCGGAGTCTGCACACTCTCCCCGTGTCTCTGCGTGAGCTTCCTCCGGGTGCTCCGGTTTCCTCCCACAGTCTGAAGGACGTGCTGTTTAGGTGCGTTGACCATGCTAAATTCTCCCTCAGTGTACCTGAACAGGCGCCAGAGTGTGGCGACTAGGGGATTTTCACAGTAACTTCATTGCAGTGTTAATATAAGCCTACTTGTGACACTAATAAATAAACCCTGAGAAAATTTTGGCTCATCCTGTACTGGATGTCAGACAGGGCGACTTTTAAGGGGCGTCTGGACAAATACATGAATAGGATGGGAATGGAGGGATATGGTCCCCAGAAGGGGAGGGGGTTTTAGTTCAGTCGGGCAGCATGGTCGATGCAGTCTTGGAGGGCCGAAGGGCCTGTTCCTGTGCTGTAATTTTCTTTGTTCTTTGTTCGAGAGAGGGGGTGGCGATGTGGAGATGAGTGTCACCGTGTACATGTAGAGCCTGACACTGGTTCCGAATGATGTCTCCAAAGGGCTACACATAGATGGGAAATAGGAGGGAGGCCAAGGATACATCCCTGCGGATACTAAAGCTAATGATATGGGAATGGGAAGAGAGACCATTGCAGGGCAGCATGATCGCACAGTGGTTAGCACAGCTGCCTCACAACGCCAGGGACCCAGGTTCAAATCTGGCCTCGGGTCACTGTCTGTGTGGAGTTTGCACATCCTCCCCGTGTCTGCGTGGGTTTCCTCCGGGTGCTCCGGTTTCCTCCCACAGTCCAAAGATGTGCGGGTTAGGTGGATTGGCCGTGCTAAATTGACCCTCGTGTCAGGGGTTTAGCGGGCTAAATATGTGGGGTTACGGGGATAGGGCCTGGGTGGGTTTGTGGTCAGTGCAGACTCGATGGGCCGAATGGACTCCTTCTGCAGTGTAGGGATTCTAGGAGTGTCTCAGGCTGTAGCTGAATAGGTAACAGCTGAAGTAAGTAGGGATGTGGTGCTGATGTGTTGGGTTCTACATCCACTAGGCAGTGTCTGCCCTGACTCAGTTACTGCAGGTATGGACCAGCCAGCAGAGTGAGTAGAGACAGACCATCCAGATGTGAAAGCTCTCTGTATGTTCCACTCAATCTCTGACGTTGTTCCAAAGATTACTCACGTTTATTATTCGATTGCTCTCATGCAAGAAATAAAGATAAAAAACTTGTGTTTATACTGTAACTTTCCTGTCCCAGCAGCGTTCCAAAGTACTTCATAACCAATGATTTACTTTCTTTGGATTGTAGCCACTGTTCTGTAGGGAACCTTTCCCAGCTATTTTGTACACAGCAAGTTCCCATAAAGACGATACAGGATAAATGGCCACTTAACCTGTTTTTGGTTGTGTTGGTTAAGGGATGAATATTGTTCAGGATACAGGGAGATATAGATCCTGCTCTTTTTCAAATAGTGTCCTGAAAGCAGTAGAAAGCATCCTTTGTGGTTGTATCACAGTTTGGTATGGCTCCTGCTCTGTTCAAGACTGCAAGGAACCACAAAGGGTCGTGAATGTAGCCCAGTCCATCACGCAAACCAGCCTCCCATCCATTGACACTATCTACACTTCCCGCTGTCTTAGAAAAGTAGCCAGCATAATCAGGGACCCACGCACCCCGGACATTCTTTCTTCCACCTTCTTCCGTTGGGAAAAATATATAAAAATCTGAGGTCACGTACCAACCGACCCAAGAACAGCTTCTTCCCTGCTGCCATTAGACTTTTGAATGGACTTACCTCAAGTTAAGTTGATCTTTCTCTACACCCTAGCTATGACTGTAGCACTACATTCTGCACTCTCTCCTTTCCTTCTCTATGTACGGTACGCTTTGTCTGTAAAGTCCACAAGAAACAATACTTTTCGCTGTATACCAATGCATGTGACAATAATAAATCAAATCAACAAAATGTTTATACCCATCTGACAGGACCTGTGTCTAACTTCTCAACTGAATGATGGTGCCTCTGACAGTGTGGCACTCGCTCAGTAGTGCACCAGGTCATCAGCCTTGACTTGTGCACAATTTTCTGGAATGGGAACTGGACCCCTGACCTCCTGACTCTGTAGAAAAGGGTCAGGCTCCTTGTGAGTTTCAGAATGAGCCAGACTCTCAATGGGTTAAATTTAAATCCACTCAAATAATTGGAAAACAAGCTGGCCATCCCACACCGCATGGTGCTAATGATGTCATTGTAGTCCGATCAGAAGATAATGCAGCTTCCTTTCTCAGTAACACACGGAGAAGTGAATAACCTGCAGCTTGTCTCACAAAGAGAGATTGTACAGTTTAGGCTTATACGCTCGAGAGTTTAGGAGAATGAGAAGAGATCTAACTGAGGTATAGAAGATGATAAAAGTTATTGATGCTTCCTCTTGTGGGGCAATCTAGAACAGGAGGTCCTAGTTTTAGGATGAGAGTCGCAGATTTAAAACAGAGATGAGGAGAAACTACTTCTCTCAAAGGGTCGTGAATCTATGGAATACACTACCCCAGAGTGTGGCGTACGCCGGCACATTTAAGGACCAGATAAACAGATTTTTAATTAGTAATGGGTTGAAGGGTTATGCGGAATAAGCTGGAAAGTGGAGCTGAGTCCGAGACAAGATCAGCCATGATTATATTGAATCGCGGAGAAGGCTTGAGGGCCCGAATTGCCCGACTCCTGCTCCTAATTCTTCTGTTCAACAAACACACACACACATGCTAAACCACACACATACACTCCCCCTCACATACCCATGCACACATAAATACACAAACATACATGCAAACACCCGCACACGCTCAAACACACACACACATACACACACCCCACAAACTCACCCCCACTCTCACACAGACACAAACCCTCCCCCCACACACAAACCCTCCCCCCACACACACACACAATCCCACACATTCTCCCCAACAAACACACACACACACACGCACACACACAGACACACACACGTACGCACGCATGGACACATAAACACATGCACACATCACACGCACACTTATGCACACATGCGCACACACGCACACATACATGCACACACACACACGTGCACACACACACGCACACTCAAACACATACACACACACACACACATATATACACACAATGCCTTATCTCCACTAGCTTGGTAGTGCTACCCACTTCCCATTACCCACTTCCATAGCTTTGTAGCTTTGTTGCACAAATCATTCTCCTCAGAAAGCCCCAGCACATTCATGTTGTCATTGTAAATAAAGTAACGCAGTGACTTTCTGCGCTGTCCACTGATGATTTAAGACTCTTAACTCTCGACAAACTCTGTGTGTTATTTAAGAATGTAAGAAAGACCAAGGATGATAAATGGCTGTTCTGCCCACTTCAGCTCAGCCGATCTCTGACATTACCTGACTCACTGCTACTTCTAATTGTGTTGGGAATAGTCCCAATGTTTTACCTCTATTTCCTGATTTGATAAAATTACTCCAGCCACCTATCACTCTGAGCCCTGAGGACTGCATCCATCTCTTTATATTAATCAGATTGTGGTCAATCGCACCACGAGTCACCGTGTATTGGCGTGCAGACTAGACGGGCTGAATGGCCTTCTTCTGCAAGATGGGGATTCTATATTGGCAATGCTCCAACTTTACAACATGTAACAATTGGAATGGGGCAGGTGTCTCGAACTCTTTGCTGCACCTGAATCTCATTGTCGAGAAAATTCAGACGTATCCCCTGTACACAGAGCACCGGATGGACTCTTTCACACCAGACTGAGCACCATGCGGGGTTTGTGGTCAAACCTCCATTACCCAGGCATCAGAAATGTTCTTTCCCTTTCCCTCCCCGTGGAGGCTAAGTCAGACTCTCCTACCTCTGCTCTTAATAACTCAGAACATGCGAAAGGAATTCACTGCAGCAATTCACCAAAGATCCTTAGACAGCACCTTCCAAACCCATGACCACTCCCATCTAGAAGGACAAGGGCAGCAGATACATGGGAACACCACCACCTGCAAGTTCCCCTCCAAGCCACTCACCATCCTGACTTGGAAATATATCACCGTTCCTTCGCAGTCACTGGGTCAACATCCTGGAATTTATGGGGAGGCAATGGCCTAGTGGTATTATCGCTAGACTATTATTCAAGAAACTCAGCTAATTTTCTTGGGGGAGTGGGTTCGAATCCCGCCACGGCAGATGGTGGAATTTGGATTCAATTAAAAAGAAATCTGGAATTAAGAATCTACTGGTGACCATGAAACCATTGTCGATTGTCAGAAAAACCTATCTGGCTCACTAATGTCTTTTCGAGAAGAAAATCTGCCGTCCTTACCTGGTCTGGCCTACATTTGTCTCCAGAGCCACAGCAATGTGGTTGACTCTTGACTGCCCGCAGGCAACTAGGGATGGGCAATAAATGCTGGCCTAGCCAGCGATGCCCATGTCCCACGAATAAATTTTTAAAAAATTCCCTCCCTAACAGCATTGTGGGTCATCCCACAGCACATGGACTGCCGCGTTCCGAGAAGGCAGCTCACCACCACCTTCTCAAGGGCGACTAGGGAAGGGCAATAAATGCTGGCCCAGCCAGCGACGCCCATGTCCCGTGAATGAATAAAAAAAAGAAAGGGTGAGGGATGGCCACCTCAAACTCAGTGCTGCTCGTCTATCCTTTAGAGCGGTGTGGCCAACATGCAGCCTGGGGGGCCATGTGCTAACTATCAAGGTTCTAAGTGCTGCCCACCAGACATTTTGTGGACTGTTGCTCACACACAGAGTTGTCACATTTCACTGGTTTTCCATCCACAGAGCTATTTTCGTACCGGAATGACTGAAGTGATACACACATAAAGGAAGGGCAAGTGAAATGAGGTGCGAGCTGATTGAATCATAGAATCACAGAACCATAGAATTCCTACAGTGCAGAAGGAGGCCATTCAGCCCATCGAGCTAGCACCATCAACAATCCCACCCAGGCCCTCTCCCAGTAATGCACACAACATTAACTGTGAAACTCGTGCAATCAAGTGTAAAGGCTTCTTTCTTTTTACCACTTGAAGTTTTAATATATAAATCATTAACTATTTTCTATAATTTATGAAATACTCAGCATGTATTAAATGTTCAATCTTATCCACGGGGTCACGGTGAGTGAACAAGCCCGATTTCAATCTTGCGGCCCACAGTGATGAAGGTCGGCCACTCGTGCTGTCCACTCACTAGCCCAGGATGTCCATCACGCTTTCGACATTTACACCCACAGCAAACTCAGCAGTTACTGGCAGTTAGACAAGAGCACAGCACAGAAGGAGGCCATTCAGCCGATTGAATCTGTGCTAGCCCTACCAAAGAACACTAGATATAGAAGAGGAGTAGGCCGCCAGGCCCTTCCAGCCAAAGAGCAACCTAATTATTCCCACTCCCCTGCTCTTGCCCCATGAGGCAGCACAGTGGCACAGTGGTTAGCACTGCTGCCTCACAGTGCCACGGATCTGGGTTCGATTCCCGGCTTGGGTCACTGTGTGTGTGGAGTCTGCATGTTCTCCCCATATCTGCATGGGTTTCCTCTGTTTCTTCCCACAGTCCAAAGATGTGTGGGTTAGGTGGATTGGCCATGCTAAATTGCCTCTTAGTGTCAGGGTGACTAGTTAGGATAAATGGATGGGGTTATGGGGATAGCCCTGGGTGGAATTGTGATAGGTGCAGACTCAATGGGCCAAATGGCCTCCCTCTGCACTGTAGGATTCTATGTTCTATTTCCCTGCTACTTTTTCTCCTTCAAGTATTTCCCCAATTCTCTTTTGAAAGCTGCCCCCATTGTATTGCATCTGTTTCCACCACCTGACCAGATAGCCCAGAGTCCGGGTGATCCTGGACGCAAGAGTTCAAATCCCACCAAGGCAGCCCGGGAGTTTAAATGCAATTCATGAAATAAACCTAGAATGAAAAGTTCGTACCAATAATGGTGACCAGATTGCTGGAAAGAAACCCATCTTGTCCATCAATATTCTTTATGGGAGGAAATCTGCCATCCTTACCTGGTCTCCCTTCAAGGACGTGCCAAAGCCCCCAAGATCAATCATAGGACACCAAAGGTCCAGATAAGGCCATTTTTGGAAGTTCACCAAATAACCCCAACTACAAAAGGTCATGAATAAAGCCATCATGCAAACCAGCCTCCCATCCATTGACTCTGTCTACACTTTCTTCTGTCTTAGAAGGGCAGCCAGCGTAATTAAGGACCTCACGCACCCCGGACATTCTCTCTTCCATCTTCTTCCATCAGGAAAAAGATACAAAAGTCTGAGGTCACGTACCAACTGACTCAAGAACAGCTTCTTCCCTGCTGCTATCAGACTTTTGAATGGGCCTATCTCACACTAAGTTGATCTTTCTCTACACCCTAGCTATGACTATAACACTACATTCTGCACCCTCTCCTTTCCTTCTCTATGAACGGTATGCTTTGTCTGTATAGCACACAAGAAACAATACTTGTCACTGTCTGCCAATACATGTGGCAATAATAAATCAAATTAAATCAGATAATGGGAGCTGAGGTCCCAGTGTACAGCTGTGTTTGTGTCCAGTCTGTTTTTGACTTTCCAGAAATTCCACATTACCAGATGTCTTCTTCAAGCAGATGTGACCACAATGTTATTTATATAACGGCAGAGTTTTTTTTACAAAGTTCTGTGTAAAGGCACATCTCAAACAGCTGATGTGTGGCAAGGGAAGGCATCATTTCAGCACAAGGTTTGTATGGTTGTATAGGGAGGATTTTTAAAAAAGATTCTTGAGGTGTGAGCATCACTGGCAAGGCCAGCAATTAATTGCCCATCTCTAATCCAGGATCCAGAGTAATGCTGGGGACCCGGGTTCGAATCCCACCATGACAGATGGTGAAATTTGAATTCAATAAAAAAATCGGGAATCAAAAGTCTAATGACCATGAAACCATTGTCGATTGTCATAAACTGACTCAAGAACAGCTTCTCCCCGGCTGCTGTCAGACTTTTGAATGGACCTACCTTGCATTAAGCTGATCTTTCTCCACGCTATGGCTGTAACACTGCACTCTCTCCTTTCCTTCTCTATGAACAGTATTCTTTGTCTATTTGGCACGCAAGAAACAATACTTTTCATTGTATACCAATGCTTGTGCCAATAATAAATCAAATCAAATCAAATAAAAACCCGTCTGGTTCACTAATGCTCTTTAGGGACGGAAATCTGCCGGCCTTATCTGGCCTGGCCTATATGCAATTCCAGACCCACAGCAATGCGGTTGACTCTTAACTGCCCTCTGAAATGGGCAAACAAGCCATTCAAGGGCAATTGGGAATGGTCAATAAATGCTGGCCAAGCCAGTCGTGCCCACATCCTATGAACTAATTGCCCTTGGGAAGGTGGTGGGGAGCCATCTTCTTGAACCCCTGCAGTCCAGGCGGTGTGTGTAGCTATTCAACTTCTTTGAATGGCTTTCTCCACCATTTCAGAGGACAATTAAGAGTTGACCATGGTAGCTGTGGGTTTGGAGTCACATGGAGGCCAGGTGAGATAAAATAGCTAGATTCCAATTACCCGTGAGTGAACCTGTTGGATTTTATCTGAAAATCTGGGGTAGTTTCAGGATCGTTAAAACAGAAGCATTGGAAAAACACTGGCCCCATAATTCCACCCGATCCTGTAGAATCCCCAGCTGGAGAGTTAAATTAAGTTTAAGTTTATTTATTAGTGTCACAAGTAGGTTTACATTAACACTGCAATGAAGTTACTGTGAAAATCCCCTAATCGCCACTCTCTGATGCCTGTTCGGGTACACTGAGGGAGAATTTAGCACGGCCAATGCACCTAACCAGCATGTCTTACAGACTGTGGGAGGGAACCGGAGCACCCGGAGGAAACTCACGCAGACACGGGGAGAATGTACAGACTCCGCACAGACAGTGACCCAAGCCGGTAATCGAACCTAGGTCCCTGGCGCTGTGAGACAGTAGTGCTAACCACTGTGCCACCGTGCCACCCAAAAAAATGATCCCCTTGGTATCTGAGATGCCAAGGAGCCTTCTTTTTGATTTATTATTGTTGGGAGGGCGTTGGTTACAGAAAGGTGTCTCTTAAAGAAGTCTTCAGTACATAAGCTGTAATTCTTTATTGAAAAGGAGGATTATGTACACATGTCCAATGAAGGGTATTGGCTCAGAGCTATCACCATGTCTAAAGCTTTACACTTTCTGCTCAACCCCACATTGACCCTGGGTGTGGGTCATGTGCCTTCTTACAGCACTGTGTGGGCAGTGCTGTACTCAGACCCATATTAACTCTGTATGTGCCAGTCCCTGATAGCTAGTTAAACCAAAACCTGAGAAGTTATGGTTGAAATGGCCTGACTTTGGGTGCACCTGGAAGAGATCACTTCTTGGTTCACATTTCTGATTAAGCTTTTTCTCTCTATTCTCGGCAGTGTTTGTGTAACATTGCAATAAACTGATTTGTGGCTTTGGAGAATGAGTAATCCTGACTTGCTGAAGGATTCGCGAATGAATCACTCCCTGATTTCACCGGCAATGTTTTTCCCCATGTTATTTCAATGCAAACTAACCCTGCCAAGAAGCTGGTGTGTGATAAATCGGTTCTTAAATCTGTTAGCAGTGGTTCTGAGTCAGAAGGTTCCGGCTTCCAATCTGACTCCAGATGGGGGCGGCACAGTAGCAAAGTGGTTAGCACTGTTGCTTCACAGCGTCAATGACCCGGGTTCAATTCCCGGCTTGGGTCACTGTCTGTGCGGAGTTTGCACGCTCTCCCCGTGTCTGCGTGGGTTTCCTCCAGGTGTTCTGGTTTCCTCCCACAGTCTGAAAGACGTGCTGGTTAGGGTGCATTGACCTGAACAGGTGCCGGACTGTGGCGACTAGGGGATTTTCACAGTCACTTCATTGCAGTGTGAATGTAAGCCTTACTTGTGGCTAATAAATAAAAAGAGGTTAAGCCCTTAGTCTAAGATAGCACGGAGGGAATGTTACTCTGCTGGAAGATACCACTTCATTTATGAAAGATTAAACCAAGACCCTGTTCATTTAGATATAAAAGGTTCCATGGCAGGATCCAGCAACACCTACTGTAGTTTGTGGGATCTTACAGTGTGCGATCTAATTACAAAACATTTAACCAGAACCTTCCATAATTTCCAGATATCCCAAACTGCTTCACAGACAATTACGTACTTTGCTGAAGTGTAGTCGCCATTACAAAATATGAAAATGTGCAGCCAATTTACGCACAGCAAGCTCCCACAAACAGCCACCAGTTCCTGACCGGATAACTTGCTTTCGATGTTGTTTGAGGGATGAATGTTGGCCCGTGGAGAACCGTGGGACCGGAATGAGCAAGCAGGGCCTCAGAATTAATAACTCGTCCAAAGGACTGCCCCTTCTGACAGTGCAGCACTGGAGTGTCAACCTAGGTGACATGCTCATGTTTTCGGAGTGACCCGGAGGTGAGAGTGCCACCAGCTGATGCCTGAAGTCATATTCGTGACAAACTCACCCCTGAAGGTGTGAGTTACTGGGACAGATGTGGCAGCCGTGAGAAGTATGTCAAGGTCCTGCGTTCATTTATTTGGTGCACCTTGGGCTGGATTTTAACCCTGTCCATATCAGCCAGGGTGTGATTTCATAGAATCATAGAATCCCTACAGTGCAGAAGGAGGCCATTCGGCCCATCGAGTCTGCACCGGCCGCAATCTCACCCAGACCCTATCCCTGTCACCCTGTTAACCCCCTGTTACTAATGGACAATTTAGCAAATTGCCAAATTGCCAATCCACCTAACTAGCAAATCTTTGGAGTGTGGGAGGAAACCGGAGCACCCGGAGGAAACCCATACAGACACGGGGAGAATGTGCAGACTCCGCACAGACACGGGGAGAAAGTGCAGACTCCGCACAGACACGGGGAGAATGTGCAGACTCCGCACAGACACGGGGAGAACGTGCAGACTCCGCACAGACACGGGGAGAACGTGCAGACTCCGCACAGACACGGGGAGAACGTGCAGACTCCACGCCGACACGGGGAGAACGTGCAGACTCCGCACAGACACGGGGAGAACGTGCAGACTCCACACAGACACGGGGAGAATGTGCAGACTCCACACAGACAGTGACCCAAGTCAGGGTGTGTTTCCTTTTTTCTGATTTTTCAAAAAATGAATTAATGGGCAACTGAGCTCGTTAATGAGTTAAATATTCCACTGTCTGCCCTACAATCGGGCTGGCTTGGGCAGGCGAGTGGGAATGGGCGCGGCATTTTTTTAATCCAACTGGTTAAAAGGTGGGAAGGAAAGGGGAAGAGGGGGGGAGTGTTGTTCAGGGGATCCTCTGTGGGCATCAGGGTGACTCCCTCCAAGATAATGCCCTCCACTCTGTGTCCCCCTGTCTGACCTTCAACACAGTAAGAAGTCTAACAACACCAGGTTAAAGTCCAACAGGTTTATTTGGTAGCAAAAGCCACACAGGCTTTCGGAACAGGCTGCCCCTTCGTCAGGTGGGTGGAACCTGTTGGACTTTAACCTGGTGTTGTTAGACTTCTTACTGTGTTTACCCCAGTCCAACGCCGGCATCTCCACATCATGGCCTTCAACACACATCCCTGCACCCCCTGGACCATTCACCTCCCCTCCTTCCCCCACCCTCCCCTCCCCACCCTCTCCCACTCTCCCCTCCCTCCCCACTCTCCCCTCATTCCCCCACTCTCCTCTCCTTCCCCCACCCTCCTCTCCCTCCCCCCTCTCCCTCGCCCCTCTCTCCCCCTCCCCCCCTCTCCTCTCCCTCCACTTCCCCTCCCCCCCACCCTCCTCTCGCCCTCCCCCTTCTCCCACGCCCTCTTCCCCCTCCCTCCCTCACCCTTACCCCCCCACCCTCCTCTCCCCCTCGCTCCCCATCCCTCCCCCTCCCTCCTCCTCCCTCCCCCTTCCCAGGTTACTCATTCTCTTCCCACCCTAGAAACCCGGGACTCAGTCCAGGATCCATTCCTCTTCACCCTGGAGCCTGCTTGCTGTCCCAGCGATGCACAGAGTCCTGGCTCCGCTCCGACCGCTGGGGATGCTGGACAATCGGACTGGCCAGCAGCTCTCGAGGGCCGGACGTTCTTCCACTGAGGGGATCATTCAGGCTGCCCCCAGCGAGTAATCGCTGCAGGGCGGCCTTTGATTTTATTAGCTGGGTTGAAGCTGATTTTGTAACAGGATGAGGGTGTGGGGGTGCAGGGGGCGTGGGGTGGAGGGCAATGCTCGCACCCCCCTCCCCCCCCACTAAAGTTGCACCCATATATTTGGATGCCTGGGGTTTTGGAGAAATCTGCAAAGGGTTTACAAGTTTAGAACTTGGAATTCCAGTGACAATCAGATAGAACATAAAACTTAGGAATAGAAGTCGGCCATTTGGCCCATCGAGTCTGCATCACCACTCACTGATATTATGGCTGATTGGATTTCATACAATCCCAACAGTGCAGAAGGAAGTCTTTCAGCCCATTGAGACTGCATCGACCACAATCTCACCCAGGCCTTATCCCCATAGCCCCATCAATTTACCCTCGCTAGTCCCCCTGACAGTAAGGAGCAATTTTAGCATGGCCATTCCACCTACCCTGCACATCTTTGGACTGTGGAAGGAAACTGGAGCGCCCAGAGGAGATCCACACAGACGTGAGGAGAACGTGTAAGCTCCACGCAGACAGTCACCCAAGCTGGGAATCGAACCCGGGTCCCTGGCACTGTGAGGCAGCAGTGCTAACCACTGTGCCACCGTACCGCCAGTGATATGATAATCCTTAACTCCACTTTCCCATCTTATTCCCATAACCCTTGATTCATAGAGTCATAGAGGTTGTCCATGCCGCCCCTTTTTTTAACCCCTAAGCTATTCCCAATTGCCTGCGTTTGGCCCACATCCCTCTCTACCCATCTTACCCATGTAACTGTCTAAATACTTTTTAAAAGACAAAATTGTACCCGCCTCTACTATGATCTCTGGCAGCTTGTTCCATGATGTGGAGATGCCTGAAGAAGGGGCTCAGAGCCTCGAAAGCTTGTGTGGCTTTTGCTACCAAATAAACCTGTTGGACTTTAACCTGGTGTTGTTAAACTTCTTAGCTTGTTCCAGACACTCACCACCCTGTGTGTGAAAAAATTACCCCTCTTGACCCTTTTGTATCTCTCCCCTCTCACCTTAAACCTATGCCCTCTAGTTTTAGACTCCCCTACCTTTGGGAAAAGATATTGACTATCTAGCTGATCCATGTCCCTCATTATTTTATAGACCTCTATAAGATCATCCCTCAGCCTCCTACGTTCCAGAGAAAAAGGACCCAGTCTATTCCCTTACTGATTACCACTGGACAACCTTCACCTGCCTCACACATCAGTGAAATTTCAGAAGGGTTAATTAAATTATCTACGTTGTTTAAATCTATCTCTCCATTTTATCTGTCTCATCTGTTGTTGTTATCAGGGATAAAGATTAATCAGATAGAATGGATTACTAATGAGGATTGTGGCATTCTCGGCTCGGACTGACACTGGGCTGGACCGAGGAACATGAGAGAAAAAAAACACCCAGCCATCTTTAAGGTCCAAGTTTGGGATCTTTCAAAAATATTTATATTAATATTGTATAGAGGTCCAATCAGAAATTCAGGAGAAACTTCCCCATGTAGCCAATGGTTAGAATATGAGGGTAAATTTTCCAGTCCCATCCACCCCCGGGTATCATCATGGGCGGGCTAGACAATTTGACTGACCGTTGACCTTGGGCAAGGATTTCTGGTCTCGGAGCGGGAACAACCGGAATATTCCGCCCATGGAATTCGCTACCACAAGCAGTACAAATGTTTTTAAGGAGAGGCTGGAAAAACACGTGAGGGGTAAAGGAATCGCAGAATTGTTACAAGTGCAGAAAGAGGCCATTCGGCCCATCGTGTGTGTACTAAATGTTAGGAATGGATTAACAGCCTCCCATCCATTGACTCTGTCTACACTTCCTGCTGCCTCGGCAAAGCAGCCAGCATATTTAAGGACCCCACGCACCCCGGACATTCTCTCTTCCGCCTTCTTCCTTCGGGAAAAAGATACAAAAGTCTGAGGTCACGTACCAACCGACTCAAGAACAACTTCTTCCCTGCTACCGTCAGTCTTTTGAATGGACTTACCTTGCATTAAGTTGATCTTTCTCTACACCCTAGCTATGACTGTAACACTACATTCTGCACTCTCTCCTTTCCTTCTCTATGAACGGTATGCTTTGTCTGTATAGCGCACAAGAAACAATACTTTTCATTGTATATTAATACGTGTGACAATAATAAATCAACTCAACTCAACAGACCTTCCAAATAAGTCCTAATTTGATGTTAATTATTCAGTAGAAGTCACTGATATATAAAGAGGCCACAGGTGGCACTGGGTGTTGGTGGAGAATTGTGAGTGGAATTGGATCAATAAAGATAATAAAGGTAGTTTATGAAGAAGCAGAACTTGTGTCTCCTTTACTGAACTGCAACCTCGAGGCTCAGATACCGAATGAGCATCATGACTTTGTGCCATTCCCCTGCCTGTTCCCCGTACCCCTGTGCATTGTTTCTACTCATGTAATGCCCTCTCGAATGCCTCGATTGAACCTGCCTCCACCACACTTCCAGGCAGCGCGTTCCAGACCCGGACACCTCATTGGCTGAGAAGTCTTTTCTCACATCGCATTTTTATTTTGCAAATCACTTTAAATCAGTGCCCTCTCATTCTCAATCCTTTTGCGAGCTGGAGCAGTTTTTCCCTGTCCATTCTGTCCTGCCCCCTCATGATTTTGAAAATCTCTATCAAATTTCCTCTTAGCCTTTTTCTCCCCAAAGAGAACAGTTCCAACCTCTCCAATCCATCCTCATAACTGAAGATTTTCATCCCTGGAACCATTCTTGGAAAATTTCTTCTTCACTCTCTCCAATGCATTCATATCCTTCCTATCGTGCGGCACCCAGAACCGTGCACAATGGGGGCGATTCTCCACTGCACTGCTTGAGTAACTCAATGGGCCGGGAGATTTCAGCCATTTCGCGGGACTCCCACTTGGCGTCACGGCCTCCACATCGGAGATTTTTGACGTAATCAGCTCCACGCTGGAAATCGGCACAGAGAAACACCTGAACTCTCACCTAATCCCATCTGTCAGCACTTGGCCCATAGCCCTGAATGCTATGATGTACCAAGTGCTCATCCAGGTACTTTTTAAAGGATGTGAGGCATCCCGCCTCCACCACCCTCCCCAGGCAGCACATTCCAGACTGTCACCACCCTCTGAGTAAAAAGGTTTTTCCTCACATCCCCCCTAAACCTCCTACCCCTCACCTTCAGCCTCTGTCCCCTCGTGACTGACCCTTCAACTAAGGGGAATAGTTGCTCCTTATCCACTCTGTCCGTGTCTCTCAAAATCTTGTACACCTCAATCAGGTGACCCTTCAGTCTTCTCTGCTCCAACGAAAACAACCCAAGCCTACCCAACCACTCTTCATAACTTGAATGTTCCATCCTAGGCAGCATCCTGGTGAATCTCCTCTGCATCTTCTCCAGTGCAATCACATCCTTCTGATAATGTGATGACCAGAACTGCACACAGTACTCTAGCTGTAGCCTCACCAAAGTTCTACACTACTGTTGTAATCTATACCCCGACTGATAAAGGCAGGTGTCCCATATGCCTTTTTCACCACCCTACTAACACCCTTCCGTTCTCAGAGATCTGTGGACAAACATGCCAGGTCCCTTTGTTCCACAGAACTTCCTGGTGTCCTACCATTCATTGAGCACTTTCTTGTCAAGTTACCCCTTCCAAAGTGTATCGCCTCACACTTTTCAGGGTTAAATTCCATCTGCCACTTACCCGCCCATTTGACCATTCTGTCCATATCTTCTTGTAGCCCGAGACACGCCACCTCACAGTTAACCGCCTGTCCAATCTTTGTGTCATCAGAAATATGATCCTTTGTTAAGTGTGATAATGCTCTGACCTCTTCACCTAACGCTTTGGAATTCTCTGCATCTCTCCACCTCCCTTTCCTGAATAAGACCCAATTCTTTGTCCGAGGTTTTAGTTATCCCTCCTGATAATTATGCTCTTTGGCTCAGAGTTGATCTTGTTTGCCTGACCCTGGAAGTGCGATATAATTGAAGGCTGCTGTCTGGAATTGTACCAGTTTAGAATTGTTTTCAAGGTGTTATCGCTAAAGCCATGAGTTATCACCTGGTTTAATTGAGACAATGGTGTACCTCTGTGCAGATTAGCCAACAAGTCTTACCACATGACAGAAATATTTCTTTGTTCTGTGCAGCGTTCAGGATTGTTCCATCCTCAAACCTAAAGCACCTGATTTAGACACAAACAGGTGCGTAGATTTAGAGAACTGGACTTTGATTTCGTGAATGGAAAACTTTAGTGTGACATAGAAACATAGAAACTCGAAGCAGGATGAGGCCATTCGGCCCTTCAAGCCTGCTCTGCCATTCATTTTGATCATGGCTGATCATCGAATTCAATATCCAGATCCCCCCCTTCCCCCCATATCCCTTGATCCCTTTAGCACCAAGAGCTATATCTAATTTCTTCTTGAAATCACACAACGTTTTGGCCTCAACTACTTTCTGTGGTAGTGAATTCCACACATTCATCACTCTCTGGGTGAAGACATTTCTCCTCACCTCAGTCCTATAGGGTTTACCCCCTTATCCTCAAACATATGACCAATAAAAACCCACGTGTGTCATCCCAGTGGTCAGCTGGGTCATTGGGCATCACCTCCACAACAGTTAGATGCATCTTACCTCAAAAGTGTTATAATTCCAGTCAGAAACTCCAAAGGGTTTTACGAAGTCCGCCTGGATCATAAGTTTTGTACTTTGAATTTGGCTAGGGTAAACACGAGACGCTTCACTTCAGGTATGATTCAAGTGACCCACTAGGGAGCTTTTACTAAACAAAGTTTATTTAAAAATACAGTTAACATGTATACGGTACATTTACAGGCGGCACAGTGGCACACTGGCTAGCACTGCTGCTTCACAGCTCCAGGGACCTGGGTTCGATTCCCGGCTTGGGTCACTGTCTGTGTGGAGTTTGCACCTTCTCCCCGTGTCTGCGTGGGTTTCCTCCGGGTGCTCCGGTTTCCTCCCACAGACCAAAGATGTGCGGGTTAGGTCATTGGCCGTGCTAAATTGCCTCCTAGTGTCCCGCGATATGTAGGTCAGAGGGATTAGCGGGGTAAATATGTGGAGTTACAGGAATAGGGCCTGGGTGGGATTGTTATCGGTGCAGACTCGATGGGCCGAATTGCCTCCTTCTACACTGTAGGGATTCTATGTTTTGAAAGAAAATTCGCGATAACCTTTACCAATTACAAACAAGAAAAAAACAATCATGATATAGTATAACCCTTAATGAATATAGGAAATGTCCCAATCAAACCAATCCCAGAAACAAAACCCTTTCCACAGGTTTAACACAGCAAACACAAATGCTCACGTGATGCTGGAACTTAGTCCCTTGGGTGGAGAATTGAAACTCTGACTTCCCAGTCTTGTAACTTCCAGCAGCCCTCTGGATATAGACACAACATCTTCCAAAAGGCCAGGGAGAGAGAGAGAGAGACTCTAGGCAAGCCAACCACCGACAGATTTTCCACTCCAGGGAGGCTGGGAACTTTTCTTCCAGCTAACAGCAGAACTTCCAAAACCAGAGCGAGACAGAAACACTGCTTCCAGTCTGATGGTCACCCCCCCTCTAAACTAAAACAGCAGCTCAAAACTGAAAACAAAAGAGCTCCTGTCACCTGACCTGTCAATCATTCTTCCCCCTAACAATGCAGAGTTGGGGTGGCACAGTAGCACAGTGGTTAGCACTGCTGCTTCACAGCGCCAGGGACCCTGGTTCGATTCCCGGATCGGGTCACTGTCTGTGCAGAGTCTGCACGTTCTCCCCATGTTTGCGTGGGTTTCCTCCAGGTGCACCGGTGTCCTCCCACAGTCCGAAAGACGTGCTGGTTAGGTGCATTGACCCAAACAGGAACCGGACTGTGGCGACTAGGGGAATTTCACAGTAACTTCATTGCAGTGTTAATGTAAGCCTTACTAGTAAATAAACTTTAACTTTCATCATAAAGCAAATCCCAGAAAGTACCTGAGGCCCAGAGAGAAAATAAACAAAACCCCATTTAAGCCATTGAAGCAGCAATATAAGGACTTCTCCAGATAAACCGGCAACAATGAAGAAAACAGAAGCTGTGACAGCTGCAGAGAACATGATTTTTTAAAAAATTCTTAAAGGTACACTAACGTCACAATAGTCCTTCATTACGTATAAAGCACTTTGAGAGTCCTGAGGTTGTGTGAGACATTACAGAAATACAATTCTCTTTTTTTCTCTCATCCTTTCTTTTTCTCTCTTTTTTTCTCTCTCTCTCTTTCTCTCTCTCTCAGTCTCTGCTTTCTTCAACAGAAATGTTCCCACAGAGGGTAATATTTCACACAAAGGGAAACAGATATTCTCTCAACACTAGGACATGAATGTTAGGATAATTGGAGATTTCTGAACAGAAGTTGATGGATTCTGTGATTTGTGTTAGGTGAGGGACATCCAGTAAAGGAAAGAGAAGAGATGTGAGTCATGGATCAGCCATGATCCAGCTAAATGGTGGAACAACCGAATGGGCCAATCTCCTGTTTCTAAAATTCTTAAATTATATACATTGATCAGACGCACAGATGCTACCCTCTCCTCAAAAAACCAACGCAGTCGGTGACAGAATCATAGAATCCCTACAGGGTAGAAGGAGGCCATTCAGCCCATCGAGTCTGCACTGACAACAATCCCACCCAGGCCCCATCCCCATAACCCCACATATTTATCCTGCTAATCCCATTGAAACTAGGGTCAATTTAGCACGGCCAATCGACCTAAGCTGCACATCTTTGGAGTGTGGGAGGAAACCGGAGCACTCAGAGGAAACCCAGGCAGACACGGGGAGAACGTGCAGACTCCACAGAGATAGTGAGCCAAGGCCAGAATTGAACTCGGGCCCCTGGCGCTGTGAGGCAGCAGTGCTAACCACTGGGCCACCGTGCCACCCATGACAGAGAAGGAAAATCCTCCCAACCCTCACATCTTGGTTACTCTCCATCATGTGCACAATCCTCACGAACTCGTTCTGCATCACGCGTGGCTTCGCTTCGCTCGGTGCTGAGCTTAAATGAAGCGACCCGTCTGATGCCTGGAAATCTCCCAGATGGATCGAAAGGAGCCAACGCGCCAGCTCCAAGCTCTTTCAGGCAGGATTAGGGAATGTGGACTGAGTTGTGGAGCTTTGCAACACGCTCTCCTTAATTTTCCTGCGATGACATATACCTTTAAAACCGCAGCCAAGTTTCACCGAGGGGCTTTGCAGAGGGAACTCTCCGAGTGTGAAACTTATCAAAGATCGCAATCAACAAGGTTCCATTCAGAGATTTCTGAAGACGGCCTCGCCCTCTGATCCCGTAACAATCCAGGATTCAGTATTTGCAGCAATCAGGAAGGAAGGACTTTCTGAGTTAAACCTTCTTTCATCAGGTTGCAATGAATAATTTCAGTTGCAGTGGATACTGTGTTGAGGGAACAGTTACAACATTTTGACTTCAAAACAACCGATACATCTCAGAGAGGAAACAGAGGTGGATTATTACCCAAAAGGCAGCTGGTTTGAAGGGCTTCAGTGCTGTGGAGGGATTAGAGAGGCTGGAGTTGTTCTTCCTCAGAGCAGGGTAGGTTGGGGAGAGATTTAATGGAGATGTCCATCGTGGGTGAGATTCTCTGGCCTCCCAGCTGGGTGTTTCCTGTCGGTTGGAGGTGGCACGTTGTTTGCTAGCGGTGGGATTCTCTGGTCCCGCTGCTGTCAATGGGAATTCCCATTGCCATCACCCCATGCCGGCGGGAAACTCACGGGCTGGGGCGCCCTGCTGGTAGGACTGGAGAATCCCGTGAATGGCTGGAGAATTCCCCGGGAATTATAGACCGGTGAGTCTCACTTCTGTTGTCGGCAAGATGTTGGAAAAAATTATAAGGGATAGGATTTATAGTTATTTGGAGAGTAATGAATTGATAGGTGATAGTCAGCATGGTTTTGTGGCAGGTAGGTCGTGCCTTACTAACCTTATTGAGTTTTTTGAGAAAGTGACCAAGGAGGTGGATGGGGGCAAGGCAGTGGACGTGGTATATATGGATTTTAGTAAGGCGTTTGATAAGGTTCACCATGGTAGGCTTCTGCAGAAAATGCAGATGTATGGGATTGGGGGTGATCTAGGAAATTGGATCAGGAATTGGCTAGCGGATAGGAAACAGAGGGTGGTGGTTGATAGTAAATATTCATCATGGAGTGCGGTTACAAGTGGTGTACCTCAGGGATCTGTTTTGGGGCCACTGCTGTTTGTAATATTTATTAATGATCTGGATGAGGGTATAGTTGGGTGGATTAGCAAATTTGCTGATGACACCAAAGTCGGTGGTGTGGTAGACAGTGAGGAAGGGTGTCGTAGTTTGCAGGAAGACTTAGACAGGTTGCAAAGTTGGGCCGAGAGGTGGCGGATGGAGTTTAATGCGGAGAAGTGTGAGGTAATTCACTTTGGTAGGAATAACAGATGTGTTGAGTATAGGGCTAACGGGAGGACTTTGAATAGTGTGGAGGAGCAGAGGGATCTAGGTGTATGTGTGCATAGATCCCTGAAAGTTGGGAATCAAGTAGATAAGGTTGTTAAGAAGGCATATGGTGTCTTGGCGTTTATTGGTAGGGGGATTGAATTTAGGAGTCGTAGCGTTATGTTGCAACTGTACACAACTCTGGTGCGGCCGCACTTGGAGTACTGTGTGCAGTTCTGGTCCCCACATTACAGGAAGGATGTGGAGGCTTTGGAGAGGGTGCAGAGGAGGTTTACCAGGATGTTGCCTGGTATGGAGGGGAGATCCTATGAGGAGAGGCTGAGGGATTTGGGATTGTTTTCGCTGGAAAGGCGGCGGCTAAGAGGGGATCTTATTGAAACATATAAGATGATTAGAGGTTTAGATAGGGTGGATAGTGATAGCCTTTTTCCTCTGATGGAGAAATCCAGCACGAGGGGGCATGGCTTTAAATTGAGGGGGGGTAGTTATAGAACCGATGTCAGGGGTAGGTTCTTTACCCAGAGGGTGGTGAGGGATTGGAATGCCCTGCCAGCATCAGTAGTAAATGCGCCTAGTTTGGGGGCGTTTAAGAGATCCGTAGATAGGTTCATGGACGAAAAGAAATTGGTTTAGGTTGGAGGGTCACAGTTTTTTTTTTAACTGGTCGGTGCAACATCGTGGGCCGAAGGGCCTGTTCTGCGCTGTAATGTTCTATGTTCTATGTTCTAATTCCGGCCCATATGAGGTTTTGATAGAATAAATCGGAGAGATGGTAAACAGAGGACGCAATGTAAAATTGTTGGCAAACATCTCTGGGGTTACCAGTGTCCAGAAACTCAACTGGACTCACCACATAAGCACAGTGGCTACAAGAGCAGGTCAGAGGCCAGGAATACTGCGGCGAGTAACTCACCTCCTAACACCCCAAAACCTGTCCACCATCTACAAGGCACAAGTCAAGAGTGTGATGGAATACTTCCCACTTGCCTGGATGGGTGCAGCCCCAACAACACTCACGAAACTCAACACCATCCAGGACAAAGCAGCCTGCTTGATTGACACCACATCCACAAACATCCACTCCCTCCACCACCAACGCTCAGTAGCAGCAGTGTGTACCATCTACAATGCACTGCAGCAATTCACCAAAGATCCTGAGACAGCACCTTCCAAACCCACGGCCACTTCCATCTAGAAGGACAAGGGCAGCAGATACATGGGAACACCACCACCTGCAAGTTCCCCTCCAAGCCACTCACCATCCTGACTTGGAAATATATCACCGTTCCTTCGCAAGGGGATATGAAGAGAATTTTTTGAAGTGAGTTGTTACGATCTGGCATGCACTGCTTGAATAGGTTGTTGAAAGCAGATTCAACGACAACTTTCAAATTCTATTTGAAAAGCGGAATATATTCAGGGCTATGCAGAAACAACGAGTGAGGCTGACTTTAAAGATCTTTCAAAGAGCTGGCACTGGTGAAATGGTCCAAATAACCTTCTTAGTCATACAGTCATAGAGTTTTACAGCACAAAAATAGGCCATTCAGCCCATCTTGTCTGCGCTGGCCATCAGACACCTATCTATTCTAATCCCCTTTTCCAGTACTTGGTCCATAGCCTTGTATGTTATGGCGTTTCAAGTGCTCATCTAAATGCTTTTGTGTTGTATAATGATTCTAACCTCCTTCATTTCAGTTCGACATTTTGACAGCAAGTATCTTTTGTTTAATACGTAATGATGGTAATTACAATCGCTGCGCAACTTCGAAGGGGAACTTTCTGACTTTGCAATTCCGACAGGAGTCTTGCCCGCAGAGAATCCACATTGGGAATTTCAATCCGTGCCAATGAAATTTTTCCGACTGCGAGTTCAAATCCCAATCTAGAAACCTGAGCACATAATCAGGGCTGTCACCCCCAGTGCAGTATGGAGGGAGTGCTGCACTGTCAGAGGTGCTGTCTCTAAAACGAGACGATAACCTGAGGTTCCCGTCTGCTCTTTCAGGTGGACACAGAAGATCAAAGAAGATCGGAGAATTGTGTCTGGGGTCCCTCAACCAACACGAGGAAAATGGATTCTAAAGTTATCACTTGCTTGTGGGCCCTCACTGTTAGCCAGTAGGTGATACGGCATTCCAGATCTCGCCAGGGATTCCATTTCAAATGATAATTTATTGGCTGTAAATTGGTTTGTGATATCCTGAGGTCATGAAAGGTACCAGAGAGAGAGGGAACGACAGCCATTACTGCTGCCTCACAGCGCCAGGGACCCGGGTTCAATTCCGGCCTTGGGTGACTGTCTGTGTGGAGTTTGCATGTTCTCCCTGTGTCTGCGTGGGTTTCTTCCGGGTGCTCCAGTTTTCCCTCACAGTCCAAAGATGTGCGGGTTAGATTGATTGGCCATGCTAAATTGCCCCTTAGTGTCAGGGGTATTAGCAGCGTAAATATGTGGGGTTACGGGGATAGGGCCTGGGTGCGATTGTTGTCGGCGCAGACTCGGTGGGCTGAATGGTCTCCTTCTGCCCCTTAGTGTCCCAAGATGTGTAGGTTAGGGGGATTAGCGGGGTAAATGTCTAGGGTTACGGGGATAGGATGGGGGATGGGATTGAGTAAGATGCTCTGTCAGAGAGTCAGTGCAGACTTGATGAGCCGATGTCACATTTAGAGGCAACAAAAGGCACAATGAGGGTTCCAGTAGCCAAGCAGCTGAGACAGGAGCTAAACTGGGCAATGTTACGGGGGTTAAAATAGACAGTTTTAGCGGTGGAAAGGTTACTGAAATAGTTTCAATGAATATCTCAGAAATATATCCCACGTAGAGCAGTTTATTCATTATACAATACGAGGTCTTGTTGCAAAATCAGAGCATTTGCAAATTGCTTTCCCTCCACTCTCCCTGTCATGCTCTCGCCCTATCTGCTTCTCCTCTTCATGATATAGCCTGTCTATATAATTATTCCCTAATCCTGAGAGCTGATCCATCCCAGACAAAGACAGCGGGTGACCGCCAAATCTCCTCACTTTACTCACTTCACCTCTGCCTTGAAACATCCGCGCCCTTTGACTTCAGAACCCCGGCCCTGTAAATCTCTGAAAATCAACTGAAGATTGATGAAGCGGCAGGCAGCAAAGAAGCTCACAGAGGGAGCTGCTTGATTTGCAAGTTTTCAAGCGGTGAGTTTAGAAGGTGGGTAGAATTTTCCAGTGGTAGTGAGGTTGCTGGGATGGACAAGTCGAATTGGGAACCATGCTCCAAGCGAGTGAGACTCTTCCACCAGAGAGTGTGTTTGCATTACGAAAGTGATTATCATGAATAAACGATAGCCAGATGTATTTATTTATTTTATTAGTGTCACAAGTAGGCTTAAATTAACACTGCAATTAAGTTACTGACTCTGTCTACACTTCCCACTGCCTCGGCAAAGCAGCCAGCATAATTAAGGACCCCACGCACCCCGGAAATTCTCTCTTTCACCTTCTTCCTTCAGGAAAAAGGTACAAAAATCTGAGATCACGTACCAATCAACTCAAGAACAGCTTCTTCCCTGCTGCTGTCAGACTTTTGAATGGACTTACCTTGCATTAAGTTGACTGTAACACTACATTCTGCACTCTCTCCTTTCCTTCTCTATGAACGGAATGCTTTGTCTGTATAGCGCGCAAGAAACAATACTTTTCACTGTATGTTAATACATATGACAATAATAAATCAAATGTTACTCTGAAAATCCCCTAGTCGCCACACTCCGGCGTCTGTTCGGATACATTGAGGGAGAATTTACCCTGCCCAATGCACCTAACCAGCATGTCTTTTAGAGTGTGGGAGGAAATCGGAGCACCCGGAGGAAACCCACACAAACACGGAGAGAATATGCGGACTGGGCACAGACAGTGACCCAAGCCGGGAATTGAAGCCGGGTCTCTGCCTCTGTGAGGCAGCAGTGCTAACCACTGTACCACCGTGCCGCCTCATATCATGTGGTAAAGATACAGTTTCACTCAGAGATATGGGCCGGAACTCCCCGGTCTCGCGCGCCCCGCCACCAATGCCAGCGAGAATTTGGCGCTCAGCCAAATCTTCGTTCACTGCAGCGGGACTGGAGAATCCCGGCCGTGGGCGAGGTTGGAGAATTCTGACTGCGGCTGCTTTGTAAAACTGTAATGTAGGCCGAAGGTTTCCTGTCTCACCCGCCACTGATTTTGTAGCGGGCAAGACAGAAAATTCAGGTGGTCTACCCTTCCGAGGCCAGTGTCCCTTCATCAAATTTGGATTTATTTACATGGTCAGCAACACTCAGACAGGCACTTCCTCGTACAGAGTGTGAACCCAGAGTGCCAGTAACCCTGACGCTCCACATTATGTACACATGCAGCGCTCCCTGATTGAACTGCCTTAATCAGGGAGCTCGTATTCTAAGAGGCCCACACCCTGAGCTTTGTTAAAATCATTACAATCAACTCGTCCTCACATCTTTTAAAAGATTTATGTATTTGACTTTTCAATGCACGCTTCCCTGATATCAGAATGGCCGCTTAGCTGATGAAGAAATGCACCATTCTGTCAAAGCTAATTTTTTTTTTTCTTCATGGGACATGGTCACCACTGGCTGGCCAGCATTTATTGCCCATCCCTAGCTGCCCGTGGGCAGCTGAGAGTCAACCACATTGCTGTGGCTCTGGAGTCACATGTCAGCCAGGCCAGGTAAGGATGGCAGATTTCCCTAAAGGACATTGGTGAACCAGATGGGTTTTTCTGGCAATCGACAATGGTTTCATGGTCATCAGTAGATTCTTAATTCCAGATATTTTTTATTGAATTTAAATTCCATCATCTGCCGTGGCGGGATTCGAACCCGGGTCCCCAGGACATTAGCTGAGTTTCTGAATTAATAGCCTTGTGATAATACCACTTGGTCATCGCCTCCCTAATTATTGCATAATTCACAGCTCTGAGCAAAACACAATCCAAACGCTTCCCACCGCGAGTTTAGAAGGAGCCATCTACAGTGAAATCAATGTGAAAGCCAACCACAACCTTGTGGCCAAGCAGGCTCGATGGGCCGAATGGCCTACTTTTGCTCCGACCTGTCATCTTATGACTGGAGGAGAAATTTCTTCACTTGAAGGTGTTGTGGATCTTTGGAATTTTCTAACTCAGCCATCTGTGGATGCTCAGTTGTGGGAGGAATTTTCCTGTCCAGCCCGCTATGGGGGGTGCGGTGGGGGGTGGGGGGGGGGGGGGGGGGGGGCGGGGTGGGAGGGGGGGGCACCATGCAAAGGTCCATTGACCTCAGGCGGGATTTTCCAATTTTAGGGCGAAAATCTCAACCAAGGTCAATGGACCTTTACAATGTGCAAACTCCACACAGTCACTGTCTGTGCAGAGTCTGCACGTTCTCCCCATGTCTGCGTGGGTTTCCTCCGGGTGCTCCGGTTTCCTCTCACAATCCAAAGATGTGCGGGTTAGGTGGATTGGCCATACTAAATTAACAGGGGGTTGGAGTTTAAGAGCCGTGGGGTTATGCTGCAACTGTACAGGACCTTGGTGAGACCACATTTGGAATATTGTGTGCAGTTCTGGTCACCTCACTATAAGAAGGATGTGGAAGCGCTGGAAAGAGTGCAGAGGAGATTTACCAGGATGCTGCCTGGTTTGGAGTGTCGGTCTTATGAGGAAAGGTTGGGGGAGCTAGGGCTGTTCTCTCTGGAGCGGAGGAGGCTGAGGGGAGACTTAATGGAGGTTTATAAAATGATGAAGGGGATAGATAGAGTGAACGTTCAAAGACTATTTCTTCGGGTGGATGGAGCTATTACAAGGGGGCATAACTATAGGGTTCATGGTGGGAGATATAGGAAGGATATCAGAGGTAGGTTCTTTACACAGAGAGTGGTTGGGGTGTGGAATGGACTGCCTGCAGTGATAGTGGAGTCAGACACTTTAGGAACATTTAAGCGTTTATTGGATAGGCACATGGAGCACACCAGGATGATAGGGAGTGGGATGGCTTGATCTTGGTTTCAGATAAAGCTCGGCACAACATCGTGGGCCGAAGGGCCTGTTCTGTGCTGTACTGTTCTATGTTCTAAATTGCCCCTTAGTGTCAGGGGGACTAGCTAGGGTAAATGCGTGGGGTTACGGGGATAGGGCCTGGGTGGGATTGTGGTCGGTGCAGACGCGATGGGTCGAATGGCCTCCGTCTAGACTGTACGATTCTATGATTCTATTAAAATCCCGCCCAAACAAGAATATTTAAGGCTGAGGTTGAAAGGCTTTGGCGTACTGGAAGGGAATTGAGGGACAGGGAGACAGCTCTGGCTGTCAGATCTGGCGGAGCAAATCAGCCATAATCTGCTCAACAGCAAAGCAGCCTCGAAGGGCCGAATGGCCTACTCCAACCCCCCCTCCCCCATTCCTATATTCTTGTCCATGAGCTTCCGGTTGGGAATGAAAGGTCGGATTGCTGGGGCTGCGAGGCACCAGTGTTAAACCATGTCAAAGCTCACGGTGTGCAGATACACACTACACATCTTAAGAAGTTTCCTCCAATGATTGCCTAACCGTAGGTTGGAAGGTTCGCAAGTACATTAACGTTTCTGCATCAGCGGAATCTCAGAGGAATGAACATTCCCTGATATCCTACACAACTGTCTCAATGGCTAATTCAGAAAAGCTGCTTGGGAATTCCACTCAAAGGACTTTATTTCCTGGGAAGGGGAGGATGCCGGGGGCTCCAAATCCGAGAGATAAAGAGGATGTGAAGGATTGACGTCAGTTTAAAGGACAGAAACACAGCTGGGAACACTGGCAATTCACAGAATCATAGAAACCCTACAGTGCAGAAAGAGGCCATTTGGCCCATCGAGTCTGCACCGACCACAATCCCACCCAGGCCCTACCCCCATATCCCTACATATTTACCCGCTTACACCTCTAACCTACGCATCTCAGGACACTAAGGGGCAATTTTTTAGCATGGCCAATCAACCTAACCTGCACATCGTTGGACTGTGGGAGGAAACCGGAGCACCCGGAGGAAACCCAGGCAGACACGAGGAGAATGTGCAGACTCCACACAGACAGTGACCCGAGCCGGGATTCAAACCCAGGTCCCTGGAGCTGTGAAGCAGCAGTGCTAACCACTGTGCCACCGTGCCGGTTCTCCAGTTTTGTGCCGTTTGCCAGTTCCTGCTTCACTCAGTTGGTGAATGGAACTTTCAATGCATCGTCATGGAATCCCTACAGCGCAGAAGGAGACCACTCAGCCCATGAGGCCTTCACCGACCACAATTCCACCCAGGCCCTATCCCCATAACCCCATTCAGCTAATTCCCCCTGACACGAAGGGGCAGTTTAGCATGGCCAATTAACCTAACCCGCGCATCTTTGGCCTGGGGGATTTTCACAGTAACTTCATTGCAGTGTGAATGCAAGCATACTTGTGACTAATAAATAAACTTTAACTTTACTTGTGGGAGGAAACCGGAGCACCCAGAGGAAACCCACCCAGACACGGGGAAAACGTGCAGACTCTGCACAGACAGTGGCCCAAGTCGGGAATTGAACCTGGGTTCCTGGAGGTGTGGGCAGCAGTGCTAATCACTGTGTCACCGTGCCGCCCCTAATAATTTTTTTTGTAAATCCAGTTTCTCCATCCACGCACCCCCCTTAATTTTAGAATCATAGAATCCCCATAGTGTAGAAGGAGGCCGTTCGGCCCATCGAGCCTGCACTGACAACAATCTCACCTGGGTCCTATCCCCGCAACACCACGAGTTTACCCTAGCTCGTCTCCCTGACACTAAGGGTAAATTTAGCATGGCCAAGCCGCCTAATCCGCACATATTTGGAGTGTGGGAGAAAACCTGAGCACCCGGAGGAAACCCAGGCAGACATTGTGAGAATATGCTAACTCCACACAGTCAGAATCGAATCCGGGGCCCTGGCGCTGTGAGGCAGCAGTACTAACCACTGTGCGACAGTGCTGCCAAAGTGTAGTGTCAGTAAGAAGTTTAACAACACCAGGTTAAAGTCCAACAGGTTTATTTGGTAGCAAAAGCCACACAAGCTTTCGGAGCTGCAAGCCCCTTCTTCAGGTGAAGAAGGGGCTTGCAGCTCCGAAAGCTTGTGTGGCTTTTGCTACCAAATAAACCTGTTGGACTTTAACCTGGTGTTGTTAAACTTCTTACTGTGTTTACCCCAGTCCAACGCCGGCATCTCCACATCAAAGTGTAGTGTGACAAAGATCTTTCTGTCACAGTTTAAGTCACTGGTAAAGCCCTGACTGACGAAGAGTTCTCTCCCTCTCTCTCTCTTCCCCACCGTTGTGCACTAGTTTCCAAATCCCAAAGGAATTCTCACTCCCTATTTGAATGTCTCCATCAACGCAGGGTAGAATCAGAACGGTTACAGCACAGAAAGGGGCCAAAATGAAAGCAAAATGCAGCAATCCGAAACAAAAATACAAAATGCTGGAAAATCTCAGCAGGTCTGACAGCGTCTGTGGAGAGAGAATGGAGCCAACATTTCGAGTCTGGATGACCCTTCGTCAGAGCTGATAAAGAGGCTATTTGGCCTGGAAAGCCCCTGTTGGCTCTCTGCAATTTACCTGGTCCCCACTCCCCCAACCTTTCCTCGTACCCCCGGCAATTTCTTTCCCTTCTGGTGCTGATCCAATTCCATTTGAAAGCTAGGATTGGACCCGCCTCCACCACACTCTCAGCCAGTGAATTCCTGACCTAGGCACGTGCTGCATAACATCATTATTCCTGATGTCACCTGTGGTTCTCTCGCCAATCACCTTGAGTCAATGTCTTCTAGCCCTTTAGCTTTCTGCCAGTGGGGACAGTCTCTCTCTCTATCTCGTGAGTTTGAAGCACTCCCTTCTGCAGTCAGCAGATACTCAACATCCACGAGCCCAACTTGAATCACTGAATCCCCCACTGTCATCCTTGGGGTCATGATGTGGAGATACCGGCGTTGGACTGGGGTAAACACAGTAAGAAGTTTAACAACACCAGGTTAAAGTCCAACAGGTTTATTTGGTAGCAAAAGCCACACAAGCTTTCGGAGCTGCAAGCCCCTTCTTCAGGTCACCTGAAGAAGGGGCTTAGAGCGCCAAAAGCTTGTGTGGCTTTTGCTACCAAATAAACCTGTTGGACTTTAACCTGGTGTTGTTAAACTTCTCCTTGGGGTTATCATTGGTCAGAAACTCAACAGGACTCACCACATAAACTGGCTGCAAGAGCAGGTCAGAGGTCAGGAATACTGCGGCGAGTAACTCACCTCCTGGCTCCCCAAAGCCTGTCCACCATCTACAAGGCACAAGTCAAGATGGAGTACTCCCCACTTACCTGGATGGGTGCAGCACCAACAACACTGAAGAAGCTCGACACCATCCAGGACAAAGCTTTTGATTGGCACCACATCTACAAACATTCACTCTCTCCATCATCGACGCTCAGTAGCAGCAGTGTGTACTATCTACAAGTTGCACTGCAGCAATTCACCAAAGATCCTTAGACAGCACCTTCCAAACCCACGATCACTTCCATCTAGAAGGACAAGGGCAGCAGATACATGGGAACACCACCACCTGCAAGTTCCCCTCCAAGCCACTCACCGTCCTGACTTGGAAATATATCACCGTTCCTTCGCAGTCGCTGGGTCAAAATCCTGAATTCCCTCCCTAACGGCATTGTGGGTCAACCCACAGCACATGGACTGCAGCGATTCAAGAAGGCAGCTCACCACCACCTTCTCAAGGGCAACTAGGGATGGGCAATAAATGCTGGCCAGCCAGTGACACCCATGTCCCATGGATGAATTTTTAAAAATCAAGCCCTTTTCTACACTGCAGAAGCATTAATCAGACAATCTCAGAGCCTCACAATGTTGTGACTAATTAAGAGAAAATCAGTTAACCTTTGGTCTTGGAACTGTAGTCCAGCCATTTCCAAACTCAGCCAAGATAATGAACAATGGACAAATCATGCTGAATCCAAGCAGAATCTGAATGTCCAATTATTCAAGTGTTTTCCATTCATTCACATTGTGAAGGATCGTGCACTCAAGCACGCATTTAACATCCAGAATCCTTCCATTTGGATAGGCAGAAGCTTTTTCCCATGGTGGAACAGTCAATTATGAGGGGGCATAAGTTTAAGGTGCGAGAGGCAGGTTTTTTACACAGAGGGTGGCGGGTGCCTGGAACTCGCTGCCGGGGGAGGCAGTGGAAGCAGATACGATAGTGACTTTTAAGGGGCGTCTGGACAAATACAATGGATAAATATGTGGGGATTAAGTGGTTAGGGCCTGGGTGGGATTGTGGTCGGTGCAGGCTCGATGGGCTGAGTGGCCTCCTTCTTGACAGGACAGGTTCTTTGTCCTATTAAAACATTCAATCGATAGCATACAGGCAAGGTCACCAACAGTTGAAAAGAAATATGGAGGATGTTTTTGTTATGAGTGCTTCTTTAGATTAACGTTGCAGCTGAATGAGTAAGTGCCCTCTGATATGCAAAAAGATGCGCTGACACAGCCCTCAACATGTCTCGCAAACATTTCAAAGTGCTTCGGAGACAATGAATCACTTTTGCAGTCACTGTTACAACGGAGCCAAACATAGTCACCATCTTGTAGACAGCAATGTGATGAGTGAGAGTGATAATCGCTCCTTGGCACCACCCTGATCAGGCTGACCTAGGTCAGGTTGAACCTTGGCATCAGGCTCCATACAGAGTTCAATTTCAAGCTCAAATCACCAAGACTGCTGACATCGCTATCAGTAACCGACACTGAGCAACCCATTGACTGTCCGATTCCCATTTCCACACAGGGTCAATGAAGTATACACATAAAGCATGGTCGCAGTTGTAGCAAAATGGAGCAGACTGGCCGGCATGGTGGCACAGTGGTTAGCACTGCTGCCTCACAGCACCAGGGACCCGGGTTCGATTCCCGGCTTGGGTCACTGTCTGTGCGGAGCCTGCACGTTCTCCCCGTGTCTGCGTGGGTTTCCTTCAGGTGCTCCAGTTTCCTCCCACAGTCCGAAAGACGTGCTGGGTGGGTGCATTGGCCGTGCTAAATTCTCCCTCAGTGTACCCGAACAGACGCCGGAGTGTGGCGACTAGGGGATTTTCACTGTAACTTCGTTGCAGTGTTAATGTCAGCCTATTTGTGATACTAATAAATAAACTTTAAAAAAAGTCAACTTGCACAGAGCAAGCCCCACAAACAGCAATGAGAAAGCTAACAAACGATCTTTTGTCTGTTGCTGCTATTTGATGTATAAATGTTGGATCCAGGAAGCCCAGAGAAATTCCCTGTTTGAATAGTTTTCTTTGTTCATTCATGGGACATGGACATCACTGGCTGGCCAGCACTTATCACCCATCCATGGTTGGCCCTTGTTCAGAGGACAATTGATTTGATTTGATTTATTATTGTCACATGTATTAGTATACAGTGAAAAGCATTGTTTCTTGCGCGCTATACAGACAAAGCATACCGTTCATAGAGAAGGAAAGGAGAGAGTGCAGAATGTAGTGTTACAGTCGTAGCTAGGGTGTAGAGAAAGATCAACTTAACATGAGGTAGGTCCATTCAAAAGTCTGACAGCAGCGGGGAAGAAGCTGTTCTTGAGTCGGTTGGTATGTGACCTGAGACTTTTGTATCTTTTTCCCGACTAAAGAAGGTGGAAGAGAGAATGTCCGGGGTGCGTGGGGTCCTTAATTATGCTGGCTGCTTTTCCGAGGCAGCGGGAAGTGTAGACAGAGTCAATGGATGGGAGGCTGGTTTGAGTGATGGACTGGGCTTCGTTCATGACCCTTTGTAGTTTCTTGTGGTCTTGGGCAGAACAGGAGCCACATCAAGCTGTGATACAACCAGAAAGAATGCTTTCTACGGTGCATCTGTAAAAGTTGGTGAGAGTTGTAGCTGACATGCCAAATTTCCTTGGTCCCCTGATGAGCTCAATGCATTCTATGCCTGTTTTGAGCAAGAGGTCAGTAAGGACACGTCCTCCACCCTGAACCTGTTTCCGAGGTCACCAGTGCAAACGTCAGAGCAGCCTTCCCGAAAATCAACGCACAGAAAGTGGCTGGCCCAGACGGGGTACCCGGACGAGCACTCAGATCATGCGCCAATCTGGAGTCATATGTAGGCCAGTCATATGTAGGCCAGTCATATGGCTCTGGAGTCATATGTAGGCCAGACCAGATAAGAACTGCAGATTTCCTTCCGGCACGGTAGCACAGTGGTTAGCACTGCTGCTTCACAGCTCCAGGGACCTGGGTTCGATTCCCGGCCTCGGGTCACTGTCTGTGTGGAGTTTGCACATTCTCCTCGTGTCTGTGTGGGTTTCCTCCGGGCGCTCCGGTTTCCTCCCACAGTCCAAAGATGTGTGGGTTAGGTTAATTGGCCATGCTAAAAATTGCCCCTTAGTGTCCTGAGATGCGTAGGTTAGAGGAATTAGTAGGTAAAATATGTAAGGATATGGGGGTAGGGCCTGGGTGGGATTGTGGTCGGTGCAGACTCGATGGGCCGAATGGCCTCTTTCTGTACTGTAGGGTTTCTATGATTTCTTCCCTAAAGGACATTAGTGAACCAGATGGGTTTTTCTGACAATCAACAATGGTTTCATGGCAATCAGTAGATTCTTAATTTCAGACATTGGGCAGGATGTTCCAGCCAATCTCACCCTGAAACCGGAAAATCCCGCCCGAGGTCAAGGACCTTTCTATGATCCGCCCCTTGCCCGCTACGATTCCCCGTGGCGGGCGCAACGAGAAAATTCGCCCCATTGAATTCAAATTCCACCATCTGCCAGGGTGGGATTGGAACCCATGTCCCCAGGACATGAGCTGAGTGTCTGGATTAATAGTCTAGCGATAATACCACTGGACCATCACCTCCCACTAATCCCAAGATCGTACTGTGCTGATCAGAGGGGTAAGAGTGGGCCTAGGTTGAGCATCTCATCTGAAAGACAGCGCCCCTGACAGTAAATAGCTCCCTCAAGGGGGGAGGGGGTTGGTTAAGGCTGAGATTAAGTGCTCAAGTCCCTGGACTGTTGCTTGAATACAACCCTTCTTGTATCCCATCCAAGATTCTTTGATTGCTGTAATTACATTTCAAGATGTTGGAATATATCAGCAGTCATTATGTTTCAGGCAGTATACAATAGTGCGGGACTGGGAGCATTCTGGCCAAGTTTGCCGATGATACAAAGATAGGTGGAGGGGCAGGTAGTATTGAGGAGGTGGGGAGGCTGCAGAAAGATTTAGACAGTTTAGGAGAGTGGTCCAAGAAGTGGCTGATGAAATTCAACGTGGGCAAGTGCGAGGTCGTACACTTTGGAAAAAAGAATAGAGGCATGGACTATTTTCTAAACGGTGACAAAATTCATAATGCTAAAGTGCAAAGGGACTTGGGAGTCCTAGTCCAGGATTCTCTAAAGGTAAACTTGCAGGTTGAGTCCGTAATTAAGAAAGCAAATGTAATGTTGTCATTTATCTCAAGAGGCTTGGAATACAAAAGCAGGGATGTACTTCTGAGGCTTTATAAAGCACTGGTTAGGCCCCATTTGGAGTACTGTGAGCAATTTTGGGCCCCACACCTCAGGAAGGACATACTGGCACTGGAGCGGGTCCAGCGGAGATTCACACGGATGATCCCAGGAATGGTAGGCCTGACATACGATGAACGTCTGAGGATCGTGGGATTATATTCATTGGAGTTTAGGAGGTTGAGGGGAGATCTGATAGAAACTTACAAGATAATGAACGGCTTAGATAGGATGGACGTAGGGAAGTTGTTTCCATTAACAGGGGAGACTAGGACGCGGGGGCACAGCCTTAGAATAAAAGGGAGTCACTTTAGAACAGAGATGAGGAGAAATTTCTTCAGCCAGAGAGTGGTGGGTCTGTGGAATTCATTGCCACAGAGGGCTGTGGAGGCCGAGACGTTGAGCGTCTTCAAGACAGAAATTGATAAATTCTTGATTTCTCGAGGAATTAAGGGCTATGGGGAGAGAGCGGGTAAATGGAGTTGAAATCAACCATGATTGAATGGTGGAGTGGACTCGATGGGCCGAATGGCCTTACTTCCGCTCCTATGTCTTATGGTCTTATGGTCTTATGGTCTTATTTCGTCAGGGGTATAAGATTTAGAAAGGTGCAGCACTTGAGAAAGAGTTAACAAAGTCTCGATTCAGCAAGAAGCATTTTCACTTTGATTAATTTTAAACAAAAAGACACTCTAGGAAAAGCTTTCTTACCGCAACTAATCCCTAATCTCTCGCAAGTTATTTTTAACTTGGCAGCACACCAGCAAAGCAATTTCCAGGACAGATGAACCTGCTTTCAATTATGTCATCTCCTTGTCTGTTTGCGATAATAAAAGGAAGCAGAAAGATATTTTTCGAACAAAGCATTTCCGCAGCATCTCTGAGTTCAAGCTGGCCACCCCGGCAACGCCACATGGGTGATGGAGGGGAAGCGGTTACAGGGTCCCCTGAGGGATGTGTTGTCGATATTCGAGTGAAGAGGCAGCCAGAAAGACTTGCGTTTGCGTGGCGCCTTCCACAGCCGCAGGACGTTCCAAAGCACTTTGCAGTGGTTAGCGCTGCTGCCTAACAGAGGGGCAAATCTTTATTCAGAGGGAAAGGGCTCAGTCAAAGAGCGGACCAATTAGTTTCAATGGTTTTTCACACATGGGGTGGTGGGTGCTTGGAACGCGCTGCCAGTGGAGGTGGCGGAAGCAGGCGTGTTAGCAACATTCAAGGCGTATCGTGATAGACACATAAACGGGAGGCGAACGGAGGGATAGAAATCGCGTATCGGCGCAGGGTTGATGGGCCGAAGGGCCTGTTCCTGTGCTGCATTGTTCTTTGTTCTTTGTTTACATTCACGGCAGAGAATGGAGAATATTCTAGAGCAGCTTCACAGGGAACCAATGGAGGTGGACATGGTTGTCAAACAGCTATTTGTCAGAGAACGCGATGGAGGATACAAGTGATCTGGAATATTTCAAACTGCTCCAGGAGTCAAGGACATCTCATATATCAAAAGTAATGAAGGTCAAAGGTGAATTCCATGACTTTTCATTTACGATCTATGTATGTTGGTATTTTCATTTGTTTTTTAAAGGGTGCTATTGAATTTAGGGGGTTTAAAGGCTCTCTTAGTTTCCGTCTCCTTACAGGTTGCTTTGCACAATATTTACAGGCACAATTCTAACCTTATGTCACTCTGTACAGTTTGGTAGCATTCCAAGTGGGGTTTGCCTCTTGTCACTGTCTCGGTGTATAACACAGAGGCAAGGTTAATCATTGTGCCACGTTTCTATGTTGCCTTTAGGCCAGTATGTTGTCTGATGAGGTAAAAAGATTAAAAATGAGCATCTTCCATGACTTCCGGACACCCTAAATGATTGTACAGCCAATAAAGACTCTGCGCCTGCGTTTGCAGTGGGCGCAAACACCCGCGCGCAAGAGTCAGAAGACAGGAATCTTGCCACTGAGATCTCGTTTTCGGATTTCGCCCCTTCCCCCCACCCTGCCCCCCCTCTCCCCGCTCCATCCCCATCCCGCGCCCAGTGCCCACCCTACCCCCACCTCACCAACCCCCACTCTGCACCCCACCCTCCCCCCCACCCCGCACCCTACCCCGCCGCCACCCCGTGCCACGTCCTGCCCCCACCCCACACCCCCACCACTGACCCCACCCTAACCTGCCCGGCAACCCAATTGCAGTGTGAAGTGACTTGTTTAATCTGTTGTTCAAAGTGTTGAGGTACTTTGCCTTTCCAGGGTAATTTGAGATAGATCGGGCACTTTTCAGACCCAAAATTAGCATCGCTATACCCCCCATTTGTGAAATCGCATTAGGGAACCATTGAAGGAGGCCATTTGGCCCATCTTGTCAAAGAAAGATTTAGACAGCATCTGGTACTCCATTCCTAACAGCACTGTGGGAGTACCTACACCCCAAGGGCTGCAGCAGTTCAGGGCAACGGCTCACCACCATCTTCTCAAGGGTAATTAGGGATTGGGCAACAAATGCTGGCCCAGCCACATCCTGTGAATGAATAAAAACTGAATACAATGGAATGCGTATTGTTCGCAACAATGGTGGTGGTCGGGGGAGGGGGGGTGGGGGGGGGGAATTATTTTTGACAACGTGTTAAAGCTAAACAGTGCTTGACACTGTCGTTGGAATTCTACCACCTTGCCTGCCACAGAATCGGAGCGGGCGAGGAGCAGACAACGAAGCCGTAAAACCCCGACATACATGTTTCTCCTTTTTTAATTAAAAAAAATTCAGGAGGTCAAAATCTATATCACTGGATGTGGGCGAGTTCGGAGCCAGCAAGAGGGAATGGGCTAATTGGTATTTTTCTCATTCTGTATCATCATATTCTTTGTTACAAAGCACGTTGCCCCTTCAGGTAACTGACAGCATCAGCTTAAAGAGTTAAAATGTCTTAATTGACTCCAGGTAACGGAACGCACTTCAGGAGTAATGCTGGCAAAGGAATGCTGTTTTTTATACACAGGTCACAATGGAGGACACAGGGTGAATAGTGCAAGTACAGTGTTGGGCCAGTGATCACAGCATGGGCGGCACAGTGGTTAGCACTGCTGCCTCACAGTGCCGGGGACCCGGGTTCGATTCCCGCCTTGGGTCACTGTCTGTGCGGAGTTTGCACATTCTCCCCGTGTCTGTGTGGATTTCCTCCGGGTGTTCCGGTTTCCTCCCACAGATGTGCCAGTTAGGTGGATTGGCTATGTTAAATTGCCCCTTAGTGTCAGGGGCAATAGCAGTATAAATATGCGGGGTTATAGGGATAGGGTATGTTGTCGGTGCAGGCTCGATGGGCCGAATGGCCCCCTTCTGCACTGTAGGGATTCTATATCTGTCCCGGTAACCATTCAGTGTGAAAGAAAGCACCTGTTTCTTAAAAAGGAAGGAAATTAGAAGGTGTTGCATCTTCAGAATGGTTACAACTTTTTTTTGTTCTATCGTGGGACATGGACGATTAAATAAGATAGTCACTAATAAATCCAATAGAAATTTCTGGAGAAACTTCTTTGCCAAGTGGCACGGTGGCACAGTGGTTAGCATTGCTATCGCACAGCGCCAGGGACCTGGGTTCGATTCCCAGCTCGGGTCACTGTCTGTGTGGAGTTTGCACGCTCTCCCCGTGTCTGCGTGGGTTTCCTTCGGGTGCTCTAGTTTCCTCCCATAAGGTGGAGATGCCGGCGTTGGACTGGGGTAAGCACAGTAAGAAGTCTCACAACACCAGGTTAAAGTCCAACAGGTTTATTTGGCAGCACTAGCTTTCGGAGTCTCACCTGAGGAAGGAGCAGCGCTCCGAAAGCTTGTGCTGCCAAATAAACCTGTTGGACTTTAACCTGGTGTTGTGAGACTTCTTACTGTTCCTCCCATAATCCAAAGATGTGCGGGTTCAGTGGATTAGCTGGGTGAATAATACGTGGGACTACGGGGATAGAGCCTGGATAAGAAGCTCTGTCAGGGAGTCGGTGAAGACTTAATGGGCCAAATTGGCTCCTGTAGGGATTCTATGAATCTATAAGCTTGCTACCACATGAAGTGAGTCAAAAACCATAGAGCATTTAAAATGAAATTAGATACATACTTAAGGGAGAAAGCAAGGTTACGTTGCTGTGGATGGATGAAGGGATTCGAAAGCAGTTTGTGTTGAGTATAAAAATCAACATTAATCTGCTGGGCCAAATGGGCCAGTTCTGAGCTGTGAATGCTCTGTGTAAGCTTGCCTTTGATATTCTTGCTGTTCAAGGCGCTTAGTCCTAACCTTGTGACTGCGACCACACTCGCTGAACCTTGTCGACTGTCAAGGCCACTCGCTAATTTAGCCTTGAATTTCTCTAATACTGTTAAAGGATTTCTTTTTTGAGGCTGTCAGCCATTAGCTGAACGGACCACACACAAACAGAGTCCTGACGCAAGGTAAATGAGCGGTTTCAAGGCCGCGTTTCAGTACAGAACTATTCACGTCAAGTTGAGATGTAACCCAAACATTGGTGCGTATTGTTACACCCAGCACAGGTCAAGCACACTAATCAGGTAGATTGTTCTAGCCCAGGCAATGTCTCCCACAAGCCAACACCCTGTATTGACACACAACCTTTGACCCCTCACATCCTAACACACTGACTCTCACATTTTGAACACAAGATAACATCTGAGGAAACAAAAATTAGGAGCAAGATTCAACACCAAGACAAAAGCACCATTATCTAACAGTCACTTAGTAAAACACAACCTCTTGCCCACATACGCACCATACAGATGAGTTGAACATATCTGCAAACACATCAGTATTAGTCACAAAGGAATAGGAGTGTCCAGAGTGTAAGATTCAGACCCTTACTCAGGTTTGATCTAAACTGCAATACAGGTTTTCTTGTCATTTTCGGAACATGTTCAAAGGATGTGAGATTGCTGTCAAAATCCTAAATTAGCAGAGTTCAGTTACTCAGGTGGTGTTGGTCAGTGGAGGCTAAGGCCGGGATTCTCCAAACTCGCCCGCAGCTGGGATTCTCCAGTCCCGCTGCAGTGAATAGAGATTTGGCAGAGTGCCAAATTCTCCATTCGCGCTGGCGGCAGTGACAGGGTGTGCGACATCGGAGAATCCCGGCCTATGTTAGGGAATTCAGAACCAATATTGTTAGAATTAAGGGGGTCGGATAGCTCAGACGGACAGCTGGTTAGTGATACAGAGCAATGCCAACAGCGTGCCTTCAATTCCCGAACCGGCTGAACCTTGCCCCTGGCCTGAGGTGTGGTGATCCTCAGGTTAAATCACCACAAGTCAGCTCTCCCCCTCAAAGGGGAGAGCAGCCTGTGGTCATCTGGCACTAGAATCATAGAATCACAGAGTCCCTACAGTACAGAAGGGACCATTCAGCCCATCGAATCGGTACTGATTACAATCCCACCTCGGTCCTATTCCCGTGACCCCACGCATTTACCCTGCTAATCCCCCTAACACTCGGGTCAATTCAGCTTGGTCAATCAACCTAACCCACACATCTTTGGACTATGGCGACTTTACCTGATCAAAATTGAACCCAATCTGGAACCACATCCACATTGACCTTTACAAAAGCTAGACTCTTCTGTACCTCTTCATCAACTTTACCAACAAACATTGTCATCACCTTCACTTCCTCCCTTTGTACAACACAATATTTAACAGTATTTTCTTGAATGCATTGATCCTGATGTGTTAACGGCTCAATAAGTATTAAGTGTCTTTTCATTGCGAATTGCTTTGAGATTGAAGACACTGGTTTGTGCATTTATATCTGCACCGCCCCCCGCCCCCATTGTAGTGAGAAATCATCCACACATTCCTTGTATTTTTTTAAATATTCATTTGTGGGACATGGGCGTCGCTGGCTGGCCAGTATTTATTGCCCATCCCTAGTTGCCCGAGAGCAGTAAAGAATCAAACACATTGCTGTGCTCTGGAGTCACATGTAGGCCAGACCAGATAAGGACAGCAGATTTCCTTCCCTAAAGGGCATTAGTGAACCAGATGGGTTTTTCTGACAATCGACAATGGTTTCATGGCCATCAGTAGATTCTTAATTCCAGACATTTTTTATTGAATTCAAATTCCACCATCTGCCGTGGTGGGATTCGAACCCGGGTCCCCAGAACATTAGCTGAGTTTCTGGATTAATAGTGAAGCGATAATACCACTAGGCCGTCGCCTCACCAGTTGGTTGACCTTCTACATCAACTCCACTTTTCCACTCCTTTTCCACATTCTTTGAATCTTTTATTTTTCAAAACTCCATCAATCTCAATCTTGATTATATTCAATGAATGAGCACCATCACATTCCGGAATGGATAATTTAGTAAAGTAAAAGTAAAGTAAAGGCAAAAATAAAAGTAAAGTAAATTTATTAGTTGCAAGTAAGGCTTACATTCACACTGCAATGAAGTTACTGTAAAATTCCCGTAGTCGCCACCTGTTCGGGTCAATACACCTAACCAGCACGTCTTTCAGACTGTGGGAGGAAACCGGAGCACCTGGAGGAAACCCACGCAGACGCGGGGAGAACGTGCAAACTCTACACAGGCAGTGACCCAAGCTGGGAATCAAACCTGGGTCTACTGGCGTTGTGAGGCAGCAGTGCTGATCACTGTGCCACCCTGCCGATAATTCCAAAGATTCGCAATCCTGGTCTGAAATGAGAGACCCCATTATCCTAAGATTGAGTCCCCTAATTCTAGACCCTCCCCAAAAATAACATGGCCGCCTGCCATTCTGGGACCCCCCCCCCCAACCCTCTCTGATTGTGTCCCAACACGAAAAGCAATGGAAGTCGCTCCTGTCCTCGACATCCCAGAATTCAGTCCTCCATCCAATGAATCCAGGTTCAATAAGGCCTGGAGTCTCAAGATGGAAAAGAGAGCCTCTTTGGCTGATGTTTTCCTGGCCCGCCCAGCACCAGAATCCTGCCGAAAGTCAATGGACTTCTCGTTGGCCTTGTTGCATCCTCAAGGCTGGAAAATCTTGACCTTTGTTGTCAGAATTGCTTCAATAACTTCAGGTCAGGAAACCAAAGAGGCATCACAATTCTAATTCAGAGTCCCTAAGATTCCAATGACCTGGGTTCGAATCCCACGACAGCAGAATTCAAGAAAAAATATCCGGAATTAATTGTGAATCCCAATTGATTCTGATGTCTTGTTAAGGGTGGAATTTTCCTTTTCCAAGGCCAGCTGGCAGGCTGCACAGTGGCACGAGGCACTGATAGGGGGCAGTGACAGGGGCAGTGGCAGGGGGCTGGGGAATTGCCTGGTCAGTACTTATCCGTGTGCTCCTGACGTGGTCTCTTCTCCTGGTTCACGTTGCTCCAGACCTGTTGTAAACCTTGCCAGTAGAGATCCTAATGTGGGGGACCATGCAGTGGGGAAGTCCTATAGTTATATGCTAATCTATTTAAATGAGGCTACCAACCTTCCTAAGCAAGAATCTCATTATGTCCATGACAGGGTGGGGTGTGGGGCGGGGCGGGGGGGTGGGTGGGGATGGTGGTTGGTGGTGATGGGGACAATTGTACCACGTTTTTGCCACCGTGTCAGCATTCATGCCTGCAGCAAATGTGGATGCAAAATCCCGGTCTCCGTATTTCCCAGTTGTTATAATTCCGGTCAGAAACTCCAAAGTGTTTTATGAAGTCCGCCTGGATCATAAGTTTTGCAATTTAAATTTGGCTAGGATAAGTGTGAGATGCTTCACTTCAGGTATGATTCAAATGACCCACTAGGGAGCTTTTATCGAACAACGTTCATTTAAGAATACAGTTAACATGTATAGAAAGAAAATTAGCAATAACTTTTACCAATTACAAACAAGGTAAAACAACCATGATATTGTATAACCCTTAATAAATATATGAAATGTTCCAGTCAAACAAGCTTCTCTATACAAAACCATTGCCAGAGTTTTAGCACAGAAAATACGAATGCGGCACGATGCTGGAACTTAGTCCTTTGGTTGGAGAATTGGAACTCTGACTTCTCAGCCCTGTAACTTCCAGCAGTTCTCTTGATATAAACTCAGACAAACTTGGAGTCAGAGCAGCTTCCCAATGCATCAGGGAGGGAGAGAAAGGCTCTAGGTATTAACTGGCAACCCACCAACAACAGAACTTTCACTCCAGGAAGGCCAAGAGTCCTGCTTCCAGCTAGCCAGTAGAATCAATAATACCAAAGAGAGAGAGGGAGAAAAACCTACCTGTCACTTAAGAACCAGGGCAGCTTCAGACTCTAAAACCAAAACTGAAACTAAGTCCTTGAGTTCTTCTGGGGAGGAACCACCTGACTTTGACTTGTCAATCAATCTTCCCCATCACAATGCGGGGTCATAATAGATCCCAGAAAGTATCTGAGGCCCAGGTTTGGCTGAGGGTAAAATTCGCCATTTTGCTGTCAGCGGTATGACATTGGAGAATTCCGGCCGGAGTGTTTCCCGCTGCAGAAACCAATGGGAAAACAAACTATATCTACAGGCCACGTCCTCATTAATTATGCAGCCAGGTGTTTTATGCTGTATTCCATGGCAGGGCAGGTCTAATGGCACGTAGTCCCCCATCCTGTCCAGATGCCATATTGAAAGATGCCCAACATCATTGGCCCAACATCATTGACCCAATATTGGAGGAAGAAGATGGACCTCCTGAGAGTGCAGGTGGATTTCCGGGACCAATTCTGGACCTCCTCCAGGATACTGAGTCTGGAAGATCCACCTGTAGATGCTCCCCCCACCCATTGCTGCTGTGTTCCAGGGTCCAGGGTCACTGGTGACCTCCATCCCGCACTCCAGAGGCAGCTCCAGACATTGTTCAGGACCCAACAGCTGCACACCATGTTGCTCCCAATAGCAAGCTGCAAATCAGCTCCAGCCGGCCTCCAGTGGGTTTCCCGATCCACCAGGATTGGCACCAACGGGAGGTCATGGACAGAATTCTCCGGCCTCCCATCAGCGGGTTTCTCGGCAGTGAGAGGCGGCGTGCCGTTCGTTATTGGTGGGATTTTCAGGACCCGCCGCTGTCAATGGGATTTCCCATTGAAGCCACCCTACACCGCCAGGAAACCCGTGCTGGAAGTCGCCGGCAGGACTGGAGAATCCGCCACCAGCGAACAGCTGGAGAATTCCAGCCCGTCTGGGAAATTGACACTGGTGTAAAACCGATTTTTACACCTCTCATTGAATTCTCCTCTCGCCCTGAACCCGCCGGTGAGACAATAGGAGAATTCCACTCTCAAGCCAGAATTAACAAAGAACAAATAACAAAGACCAGGAACAGGCCCTTTGGCCCTCCAAGCCTGTGCCAATCATGATATCCGAGCTAAACTAACAAAAACTGTCTGCCCTTACTCGGTCCATATCCCTCTCTTCTCTCCCTGTTCATGTTCCTATTCAGATGCCTCTTAAATGTTGCTAATGTGCCTGCTTCCACCACCTCCTCTGGCAGTGCATTCCAGGCACCCGCCACTGTCTGTATGAAAAACTTCCCCCGCACATCTCCCTTAAACTTTCCCCCTCTCACCTTGAACCTGTGCCCCCTTGTAATTGACATCCCCTGGGGAAAAGTCTCTGACTATCCACCCTGTCTAAGCCTCACATAATTTTGTAGACCTTTATCAGGTCTCCCCTCAGCCTCCGTCTTTCCAGTGAAAACAATCCTAGTTTATTCAACCTCTCCTCATAGCCAACACCCTCGAGACCAGGCAATATCCTAGTGAACCTCCTTTGCACTCTCTCCAAAGCTTCCACGTCCTTCTGGTAGTGTGGTGACCAGAACTGCACGCAATATTCCAAATGTGGCCTAACCAAGGTTTTATATAGCTGCAACATGATTTCCCAACTCCTGTACTCAATGCCCCGGTCGATGAAGGCAAACATGCCATATGCCTTCTTAATTACCTTGGCCACCTGTGTTGCCACCTTTAGGGAACTGTGGACCTGCACACCTAGATCCCTCTGGATGTTAAGGTTCCGAAGGGTTCTGCCATTTACAGTATAATTCACACCTAAATTTGATCCTCCAAAATGCATCAACTTGCATTTGTCCGGATTAAACTCCGTCTGCCATTTCTGTGCCCAGGTCTCCACTCTATCTACACCCTGTTGTATCCTCTGACAATCCCCAGCACTATCAGCAACTCCACCAATTTTCACGTCATCCACAAACTTACTGATCAGACCCCCCATCACATTTTCCACCAGGTCTCACCTACAGCTGAGATTCTCCAGTCCCGCTGCAGCGAATCAGCGGCAAATTCTCCGTTCTCGCTGGCGGCGTTAGTGGGGCGCGTGGGACTGGAGGATCCCGACCTCCGATTCCCTCATCTGCAATTTCTTCATTTGTAAGAACTAGGAGCAGGAGTAGGCCATCTGGCCCCTCGAGCCTGCTCCGCCATTCAATAAGATCATGGCTGATCTTTTCGTGGACTCAACTCCACTTAGCCACCCACTCACCATAACCCTTAAATACTTTACTGTTCAAAAATGTATCTATCCTTGCCTTAAAAACATTCAATGAGGAAGCCTCAACTGCTTCACTGGGCAGGGAATTCCACAGATTCACAACACTTTGTGTGAAGAAGTTCCTCCTCAACTCAGTCCTAAATCTGCTCCCCCTTATTTTGAGGCCATGCCCCCTAGTTCTAGTTTCACCTGCCAGTGGAAACAACTTCCCTGGTTCTATCTTATCTGTTCCCTTCATAATCTTAAATGTTTCTATCAGATCTTCCCTCATTCTTCTGAATTCCAAAGAGTATAGCCCCAGTCTACTCAGTCTCTCCTCATAAGCCAACCCTCTCAACTCCGGAATCAACCTTGTGAATCTCCTCTGCACCCCCTCCAGTGCCAGTTTATCCTTTCTTAAGTAAGGAGACCAAAACAATTCAGTGAGAGTGGGGTTGCCAACTCTGCACAATTGTCCTTGAGCCCCGAGGAATCAACAGTTGATCTCCTAGGCAACCCAGGAGGAAAACCACAGGGGAAATTAAACAGTTTGCATTTTTCCCCCCATTTTAGAATCCCATAGTGCAGAAGAAGACCATTCGGCCCATCGAGTCTGCACCGACCACAATCCCACCCAGGCCCCAGCACCCCATGCATTTACCCTAGTTAGTCCCCCTCAAAACTAAGGAGCAATTTAGCATGGCCAATCCACCTAACCCGCACATCTTTGGATTGTGGGAGGAAACCGGAGCACCCGGAGAAAACCAGCGCAGACACGGGGAAACTCTACACAGACAGTGACGCAAGCCGGGAATCAAACCCGGGTCCCTGGCGCTGTGAGGTAGCAGTGCTAACCACTGTGCCACCGTGCCGCCTTGAGCTTCCTTGAGCCCTTTTGTTTATTCTTTGTGAAAGAAAATATGGAACATGGAGGCAAAAAGACACTTTTACCTCACAGGCTGAGGTCAGGAGGTCATGTGATGAAACCCTCAGAAATATGTCCATCCCGGGTTGGAACCCTGCCTGAGGTGTCTCCAGTGTGTCTACCTTCCATCACTTGCCTCCGCAGATCCTTGATTCTCACAGGGACTCTGGCGAGGTTTCAGCTGTGGTTACACAATGTCTCGAAGTTAGGCTGTACTTGGGGCTGCTGCTCTGAGTATCATTGATAACACGCAGAGAAGGCCCCCCACCTCCTCCTACAGACACAGGCAACATCTGACAAGGCTTCCATTGTAACGCTGTGTACTCAGTGACGCACTGCAAAACCTTTACTTGAAACAGGCTAATTGGAGAATTGGCAAAAAGACATGAACAAACACTGAAGTATGCTGAATCAAGGATGAAATACTTGCTAAAGTTAGAAATTCCGAATCTGCCGACACATATACAATGTCTACAGTAAGGGTGGAATTCTCCGGTTCTGAGTAGGCGTGTTCCCACGCCAGAGTCTGTGCTTGGAACCCCATTAATTATGCACAGGTGAGCTCCCCTCCCAATCACCTGGTGGGCCAGTGTGAGGTGAGGCCAGGGGAAAGGGGGGGGGGGATGCGGAAGGGAGGTGCTGTACAAGTTGGAGGGGGGAAGGGGTGTAGGGTAGAGGGCCAAGTGGGCCGGCAGTTGATTTGTCCGCCCGCTCTCGGCTGATGGGTTCAAAGATCCCACCACCATATTTACACGCCAGTCCAGGACACATTTCACTCTCTCCAGCTACCCTGTCTTCCTCAGACTATGGTGGCCCAGTGGTTAGCACTGCTGCCTCACAGCTCCAGGAACCCAGGTTCGATTCCTGGCTTGGGGTCACTGTCTGTGTGGAGTTTGCACCTTCTCCCCATGTCTGCGTGGGTTTCCTCCGGGTGCTCCGGTTTCCTCCCACAGTCCAAAAGACGTGCTGGTTAGGTGCATTGGCCGTGCTAATTTCTCCCTCAGTGTACCCGAACAGGCACCGGAGCGTGGCGACTAGGGGATTTTCACAGTAACTTCATTGCAATGTTAATGTAAGCCTACTTGTGATACTTAAACTTTTTAAAACCATGTGGGATGTCAGCAACCCAGAGGGAAAGGCCAGCAGCTTGAGAAGAAATATGTTCCTCGATTCTACCTCCCTCCACCTGAGCCCATCGCCTACGCACCATGTCCCTCATGGGCCTTTACTCACTGCATCTGGAGTCTTCATCCATCACCTTCCAGCAAATGATGTGATAATCCTTTAACCCCCTTGTTTGTGAGTTTTAAAAGCAGCCTTATTGGGGTGCGGCTTCCCTCCTCGTGGTCTTCCCTCCTCTTGGTCTTCCCTGCTCTTGGTCTTCCCTCCTCTTGGTCTTCCCTCCTCGTGGTCTTCCCTCTGCCTTCCACTGTTCATCTTCTTCATCCACTGCCTTGCCCCTCTGCTTGCCATCATGAGCCCTTGCCCTTCCCCCTCCAACTTGCACAGCCCCCCCTCCCACATTGCTACCCTTGCCTTCATCAGGCCTCACATCACCCCCTCTCCCGGCCTCACCTCACACTCCATTGCCCTCCTCACCTCGCATTCTCTGCTCCAGGGAAAACAATCCAAGCCTATCCAGTCTCTCCCTATGGTTCAAACGCTCCATCCCAGGCAACATCCTGGTGAACCTCCTCTGCACCCCCTCCAGTGCAATCACATCCTTCTCCACTTGCAATGGGGACATCAGTACCCCAAACCCTACCTAACTCATCACTCATTTTCCAATCCCAACCTATTTAAACTTACAGTTCCAGCTTTTCACATGGCATTGGGTGGAATTCTACCGGCACGTCCGCCCGAGGTTGGTACGATCCCACCCGAGGCCAGTGGAGAATGCCGTTCTCCGAGCCTCGCCCACCCCCGGAATCGGGGGTGGGGGTGCCAATAAAATTCTGGCCATTGTGTCCACAGCCTGACTGTGTCCAATTAGCCGCCTCAGAACAGTGTGGAAGGTTTTTGGGACCGAATGAGTCATGTTTAGGTCATCCTGAAGAAGGTTTATATGTCTCCTCAACTTGAAAAAAAGGCTTATGTGTCATTATTTAGTTCTGGAAGATGTCAAATAAATCGAGTGTGTGTTTAGAATAAAGATAAAGATTACCAATCAGGAGGAGCATGTTCCAAGTCCTGTTAAACAACTTGGCATTCCTTCTGAATGAATCTCATTCTCACTCCATTTGGTAATCGTCAGTGACAAATATTGGCAGGAAAATCAAGGGGATGTGTAAGGCAATGTTACATAGTTTGTTCACTCCTTTCTCCTCCCTCACTTTATCTTTTGGATCAGATGGAGCTTATTTCTAAATTTAAATTACAGGGAGGTTTGTATTTTTTATGAAGTGAAATGTTTGTGTATATCTCAGGATCAGAAGTTGGAAGATTTTGGGTTCAGGTTGCGCTGAGGAACGTACATAGAAAACACAGATACTAGCTGGGGCCTCCCAGGACTTTAGGGGTGGCACGGTGGTTGGCACTGCTGCCTCACAGTGCCAGGGACCCGGGTTCCATTCCCGGCTTGGGGTCACTGTCTGTGCGGAGTCTACACGTTCTCCTCGTGTCTGCGTGGGTTTCCTCCGGGTGCTCCGGTTTTCTCCCACGATCTGAAAGATGTGCTGGTTAAGTGCATTGGCCATGCTAAATTCTCCCTCAGTGTACCCGAACAGGCGCCAAAGTGTGGTGACTCGGGGATTTTCACAGTAACTTCATTGCAGCGTTAATGTAAGCCTACTTGTGACTAATAAATAAACTTTAAAAAAAGCTTCAGAAGCAGTAGGACATTCGGCCCTTCGAGCCTGTTCTGCCATTCATTATGACCATGGCTGATCATCAAATTCAATATCCAGATCCCCCCCGTCCCCTCTTGATCCCTTTAGCTCCAAATCCAAATCTAGTTTCTTCTTGAAATCACACAACGTTTTGGCCTCAACTACTTTCTGTGGGAGTGAATTCCACACATTCACCACTCTCTGGGTGAAGAAATTTCTCCTCACCTCAGTTCTAAAACAACTTGGCATTCCTTCTGAAGAATAAAGGGGTCTTTTTCAGGATGGCAACTGGTGACTAGTGGTGTGCCTCGGGGGTCGGTGCTGGGACTACAACTTTTCACAATATACATTAACGATTTGGAGGAAGGAACCGAAGGCGCTGTGGCTAGGTTTGCAGCTGATACAAAGATATGTAGAGGGACAGGTAGTATTGAGAAAGCAGGGGTACTGCAGAAGGACTTGGACAGGTTAGAAGAGTGGACAAAGAAGTGGCAGCTGGAATACAATGTGGAAAAGTGTGAGGTTATGCACTTTGAAAGGAGGAACGGAGGCATAGACTATTTTCTAAATGGGGAAATGCTTAGGAAGTCAGATACACAAAGGGACTTGGGAGTCATTGTTCAAGATTCTCTTAAGATTAAGGTGCAGGTTCAGTCAGCAGTTAGGAAGGCAAATGCAATGTTAGCATTCATGTCGAGAGGGCTAGAATACAGGAGCAAGGATGTACTTCTGAGGCTGTATAAGGCTCTGGTCAGACCCCATTTGGAGTATTGTGAGCAGTTTTGGGCCCCATATCTAAGGAAGGATGTGCCGGCCTTGGAAAGGGTCCAGAGGAGGTTCACAAGAATGCTCCCTGGAATGAAGAGCTTGTCGTATGAGGAACGGTTGAGGACTCTGGGTCTGTACTCATTGGAGTTTAGAAGGATGAGGGGGGATCTTATTGAAACTTACAGGATACTGCGAGGCCTGGATAGAATGGACGTGGAGAGGATGTTTCCACCAGTAGGAAAAACTAGAACCAGAGGGCACAACCTCAGGCTAAAGAGACGATCCTTTAAAACAGAGATGAGGAGGAATTTCTTCAGCCAGAGAGTGGTGAATCTGTGGAACTCTTTGCAGCAGAAGGCTGTGGAGGCCAGGTCATTAAGGTTCTTGATTAATAAGGGGGTCAGGGGTTATGGGGAAAAGGCAGTAGAATGGGGATGAGAAAAATATCAGCCACGATTGAATGGCAGAGCAGACTCGATGGGCCGAGTGGCCTAATTCTGCTCCTATGTCTTATTTTCTTATGGTCTTAATTTCATCCTTGCTCCATTTGGTAATCATCAGTGAGAAATGTTGGCAAGAAAATCAAGGGGATGTGTAAGATGGAAAGTCCTGAAAGCTTTATCCCTTATCCTCAAACTATGACCCCTAGTTCCGGACTCCCCCACCATTGGGAACATTCTTTCTGAATCTACCCTGTCCAACCCTGTTAGAATTTTATACGTTTCTATGCAATCCTCTCTCACTCTTTTAAACTCCAGTGAATACAATCCTAACCAACTTAGTCTCTCCTCATATGACAGACCTGCCGTCCCAGGTATCAGCCTGGTAAATCTTCGCTGTGCTCCCTCTATAGCAAGGTCTTCCTTCCTCAGATAAGGACATCGAAACTGATCAAAATACTCCAGGTGTGGCCTCACCAACATCCTGTACAATTGTAGCAAAATATCCCTATCCCTATACTCAAATCCTCTCGCTATGAAGACCAACATACCATTTGCCTTCTTTATTGCCTGCTGTACCTGTGCACTTACTTTCAGCAACTGATGCATGAGGACACCAAGGACCTGAGCACAAATATCAAGGCTGACCACTCGAGCGCTATACTGAGGGAGTGCTACATTACTGACGGTGCCTTGCATCAGACATTGAAACAAGACTAAAGGCAAAATACTGCGGATGCTAAAACCTGAAACAAAAAGAGAAAAATGCTGGAAAAACTCAGCAGGTCTGACAGCATCTGTGGAGAGAGAACAGAGCCAACGTTTCGAGTCTGGATGACCCTTCGACAGAGCTAAGAGCAAAGAACAGCAGATAAGATTTGTACTGTGAGGATGGGGGGTAGCTGTAATTGGACAAAGGACATATAAATAGTGATGATGAAGGCTGGAGAAGGTGCTAAAAGTGTCCATTAAGCGATCGGAATGTGCGAATGGCTGAACAGAGGTACAGATTGTTGTGGAATATGGCAGTTGCCCTGAATTGGTGGTGGGGGGGGGGGGGGGGGGGGGGGGGGGGCACACTGGAGAGCGAATTTGGAGAAGTGGAAAAATAGAAGCACAATAAAAAGTGATAAAAATGGATGAATGAGATAAAGGAAGAAATGGAACAAAATAAATGGAAATGGGCTGAAGGTGGAGGGGAGAGTTCACGCTCTGAAGTTGTTGAACTCAATGTTCAGTCCAGAAGGCTGTAAAGTGCCCAATCGGAAGATGAGGTGCTGTTCCTTCAGTTTGCGTTGGGGTTCACTAGAACATTGCAAAAGGCCAAAGACGGACATGTGGACAGGAGAGCAGGGGGCATTGAAACAAGGCCCCGACTGCTCTCTCAGGTGAATGGAGAGGATCCCACTATTTTGAAGAGCAAAGAAGTTATCTCCAGTGGAATGTCTGGTGCGGTTCTATAGGAAGGATGTGAATGCATTTGAGAGAGTGCAGAAGAGATTTACAGGAATGGGTCCAGGGATGAGAAACTTCAGTTAAGAGGATAGATTGGAGAGATTGGGACTGTTCTCCTTGGAGAGGAGAAGGCTAAGAGGTGATTTGATGGAGATGTTCAAAATCATGAGGGGGCTGGACAGAGTAGATAGGGAGAAACTGTTCCTGCTCGGAAAAGGGTCGAGGATGAGAGGGCACAGATTTAAGGCGATTTGCAAAAGAAGCAAATGTGATGTGAGAAAAAACCTTTTCACACAGCGAGTACTTTGGGTCTGGAATATACTGTCTGAAAGTGTGATGGAGACAGGTTTAATCGAGCCATTCAAGAGGGCATTAGATAATTACTTCATAGAATCATAGAATCCCCACAGTGCAGAAGGAGGCCATTCGGTCCATCAATTCCGCACCGACTCTCCGACAGGGCATCCCACCCAGATTCTAACTCCGTAACCCTGCATAACTACCCCACTAATCCCCCGAACCTACACATCTTGGGACACTAAGGGGCAATTTATCATGGCCAGTCAACTTTACCTGCACACCTTTGGAGTGTGGGACGAAACCGAAACACCCGGAGGAAACCCACACAGACACGGGGAGAACGTGCAGACTCTGCACAGACAGTGACCCAAGGCCAGGAAGTGAACCCGGGTCCCTGGTGCTGTGAGGCAGCAGTGCTAACCACTGTGCCACCGTGCCATGCTGGGGAGTCAACCTGGATTCTGTGCTCGGGATCCCGGAGTGGGACACAAGCCCACACCCTTTCTGACTCAGAGCTACGAGCGTAACCCAAATGAGCCACGGCGCGACATCACCAAGCTCGATAAAGCCATCCAAGCACAGCAGGATGAGGTTTCGCAAAGCCATCACAATGCGATGCCTGTACCCGTGAACTCATCCTCGGGAAGCTGTGACTCAGAGCACTCTGTAATCTCAACTCGGCATTCTCCAGAGACTTGAGCTGAGAGCAGGAGGAGCGCAGCTGTTCAAGGTTGCACGGAAACCTTTCCAAATTGATGAGACTCAAGCCAGCGGTTTATAATTTCTCCTTGCGTGACCTTCAGCCTCGCCACTGAAGTCAACTATTGACAAGAACAACTGTGGCAGAAAGTCTGGGCTTTTTCACTTTGTGAAAGAAATGAAAGATTGTGCGATGCCTACTCCACTCAGTCGAGGCTTTCACCGAACCAGAGCAACGTGGGAAGCTGTACTCTTGCTGTTGTATCTTGTATCAGTTGTATCCTGCAATGGATCTGCCTTCCCCTCCCCGGGTGGACGCCTGTATGAGTATTTTCTGGCATTTACTTTGGGAATTTTAGATTCTTCGAAGCACGTTTGTTTTAGAACAAGGTCTTACCTCTGCTGTTGACACTCAAGGTGCATTACTGAGGGAGTGCTGAGGTGCCTTATGGGGCTAAGTATTAAAGCATCCACCTGCTCTCTCAGGCGGAGTTATTTTATTCTTTCAGTGGGCCGTGGATATCACTGGCAAAGCCAGCACTTACCGCCCATCTCTAATTGCCCCTTGACAAGGTGGGGGTGAGCTGCCTTCTTGAACCGCTGCAGTCCCTGTGGTGTGGGTACACCAAACAGCGCTGATAGGGAGGGAGTTCCAGGATTTTGACCCAGCGACTGTGAAGGAATGGCGATACAGTTCCAGGTCAGGATGGTGTGTGACTTGCAGGGGAACGTGCTGGTGGTGGTGTTCCCATACACCTGCTGCCCTTGACCTTCGAGGTGGTAGAGGTTGCCGGTTTAGAAGGTGCAAGGTTTTGGCAGATGTAGAAGTTCTCTTGATACCACTTCGAAAAAGAGCAGGGAAGTCTCCCCTGTGTTCTGGCCAATATTTATTCTTCAACCAACATCTTTGGAACTAAATGTCGCTCATTATCACTTTGTGGGAGCTTGCTGTGCGTAAATTGGCTGCTGTGTTGCATACGTCACGACCGTGATTACAATTCAACAACACTTCATTGGGTGCAGCACTTCGGGATAATCCTGAGGCCATGAATGGAACGATATAAATACAAATCTTCCTTTCATGGAATGTGCACCTCAAATGAATTCTCCTTTAGCACCGTGTGACTAGAATCCCTACAGTGCAGAAGGAGGCCATTCGGCCCATTGAGTCTGCACTGACCACAATCCCACTCAGGCCCTATCCCTATAACCCTATGTACTTACCCTAGCTAGTCCCCTGACACTAAGGGACAGTTTAGCATGGCCAATCCACCAACCTGCGCATCTTTGGACTGTGGGAGGAAACTGGAGCACCCGGAGGAAACCCACGCAGACATGGGGAGGATGTGTGCAAACTCCACTTGGACAGTGACCCGAGGTTGGAATCGAACCCGGGTCCCTGGTGCTGTGAGGCAGCAGTGCTAACCACTGTGCCACCATGCCGCCAAATGCAGACTAGAGAAACAAGAAAGCAGCTTTAGAAACAGCTGATTCAATTAGAGAGAGCAGTGATGTTAAGGGCAGTGATCGAATATCAGGACACGATGGGGGAAGGGGGATTTTCCGCCCTCGTATTCGGCAGGCGGGAATGCTGGCAGGGCTGGAGAATCGGGAGGGAGTCTCGAAACAGATTTCACACCGGCATCATTACCCCCCCCTCCCTCCGCTGCCCACCCCCCCCCCCCCCCCCCCACCCCTCCCCCCCACCAATGAAGTAACCACAGGAACCACATTTGAATTCATTAAAATATAACTGATGGACCTCTCCATTGGAAAATCCTCCCATGTACAAAAGCCCTTCTTTGGCAGTGTGAAGTCCTCCTGTTATATTTTTTACCTCAGACACCCTTTGAAAACAGCGCCCCGATCTGTCAGGAAACAAGGTTGTTGATGGGACGGGCTTATTCAGAGACCGTCCATGCTTCGTGACGTCATGGTACCCGTCTTCATGGTGTCATTGAACCCGCCTCTGTGATGTCATTGAACTCTCTTCTGTGATGTCATTGAACCCGCCTCTGTGATGATGTGGGACCCGCCTCTGTGATGTCATTGAACCCTCTTCTGTGATGTCATTGAACCCGCCTCTGTGATGTCGTGGGACCCGCCTCCTTGATTTTTTTTTGACCGAGTGTCAAAGAATATGGCGGGAAAAGTTGACAGAGGAGCTGGTGAGTTACGCCCCACATTTCCTACCTGAGTTGACATTCAATCAATAAACAAGAAAATTCCAACCTATGACCTCGCTCGAGGTCAACAGAGATTTCCATTGTTGGACCCTTGCCCACTCCGATTCCATGGCGGGCAAGGTTGTAGAGTTCTGGCCAGTGTTTCTGCTGCCCGGAGACTGGTCACCTTTCCCTGGCACTCTTGCTGTGCCCCCAATGTGACTTCACTGCGTTGACATCTTCCCTCTGACTCACATGACCACACCACTCTGGCCTTCTGGTTGTGTCCCAGCGTGATATTGCTGGGCTATGAATACATGTGACACTCCAATCCTGTACTAATATTAAAAGCATGTATGTGTTCTTTCCACACATCATGAAAACAGCGTTTTTCAGTTTGTCAAAGCGTCATAGAATTAGAGCGTTTTCCAGCACTTGGTCCATAGCCTTGTATGCTATGTTGTTTCAAGTGCTCATCTAAATGCTTCTTAAATGGTGTGAGAGTCCCTGTCTCTACCACCCTTTCAGGCAGTGAGTTCCAGATTCCCACCAAACTCTGGGTGAAAAGATTTTTCCTCAAATCCCCTCTAAACCTCCTGCCCCTTACCTTAAAGCTATGTCCCCTGGTTATTGCCCCCACTATTAAAGGGAAAAGTTTCTTCCTATCCACCCTCTCGAAGTCCTTCAAAATTTTCTACATCTCAATCAGGTCGTCCCTCAGTCTTCTCTGAGGAAAACAAGCCCAGCCCAGCCAACCTCCCTTCACAGCTGGAACATTACAGTCCAGGATTCCTGGTGAATCTCCTCTGCGCCCTCTCCAGTGCAACCGCATCCTTCCTATTGTGTGGCGACCAGAGCTGCACACAGTGTTCTAGCTGTGGCCGAAGGAGTATTTTATACAGCTCCATCATAACCTCCCTGCTTCTGTGCCTCATCTTTGCCTCTGAAGAAGCGTGCGGACGGAAGTAATTTCTTGGCCCTTGTTTCTCCCTCTGACTCTTGGCCCAGGTGATATCCTCTTTATCTCTACCCCATATTCTCGTTCCAACTAAACATCATTGTAAAATGTAGCCACTGGCCTGGAAACCTGCCAGTTTTCTGAAGCCCCAGGAGGCTGTAGTGACCACTAACCTGGCTTGATAGAATCTCTGATGAAATGTGAGCTTTCCAACTTATTCTAGACAGTTTTACGTCAGACCTGAGCACGGTGGAGATGTGTGACTGTGTAGCTCCAGCTTCTCACTGCACGTCTGTGCAAGTTTGGCCAAACAGCGCAAGCATTATCCCGCTTTGGCTTTGGGAATTAGACTAATCTGTGCATCCAGTTGGAACAGACAAGGCAGTCATGACCACATCCTCATAACATCCCGTGCTGTGTCTATACCAAGAGTAGAGGGCCAAAAGCTCACAACCCTGCCATCTCTACACAGATGGGAAACAGTAAGAAGTCTCACAACACCAGGTTAAAGCCCAACAGGTTTATTTGGAATCACAAGCTTTCGGAGCGCTGCTTCTTCATCAGGTGAGTGATGAAGGAGCAGCTTCATCACCTGATGAAGGAGCGATGCTCCGAAAGCTCGTGATTCCAAATAAACCTATTGGACTTTAACCTGGTGTTGTAAGACTTCTTACTGTGCTTACCCCAGTCCAACGCCGGCATCGCCACATCGGAGATGGGAAACAGTATCACAACTCACTAATTGTATATCTGTTATGTGCAATTATATTCAGGGAGAGGGAAATAGTTAGGGTTCCACTTGTACAGATATAAAGAGATATGGTGGGGGAAGGGGTGCAATGACATTGGGATATTGTCACAGGTAATCCAGAGACCAGGGTAATGCTCTGGGGACCCAAATTTGAATGGTGCAGGAATTTGAAATCAGAAAAAACCTGATTACAGTCATAGCTAGGATGTAGAGAAAGATCAACTTAATGCAAGATAAGTCCATTCAAAAGTCTGACAGCAGCAGGGAAGAAGCTTTTCTTGAGTCGGTTGGTACGTGTCCTCAGGCTTTTGTATCTTTTTCCCAACGGAAGAAGGTGGAAGACAGAATGTCTGGGATGCGTGGGGTCCTTAATTAAGCTGGCTGCTTTGCCGAGGCAGCGGGAAGTGTAGACAGAGACAATGGATGGAAGTGGATGGCGGAATTTGAATTATAAAAATATAAAATTAAGAAACTACTGATGACCATGAAACCATTGTCCATTGCCATAAAAACCCATCTGGTTCACAAATGTCCTTTAGAGAAGGAAATCTGCCATCCTTATCCAGTCTAGCCTACACATGACTCCAGACCTACAGCAATGTGGATGACTCCCAAATGCCTTCTGGAGTGGAGGGCAATTTGGGATGGGCAATAAATGCTGGGCCCAGCCAGAGACACCCACATCCCATCAAATGAATAAATAAAAAAAGAGTTGGGGTCTCAAGGATAGCTAATCACATTTCTACCTGGAAACAGGGCCCATGTGATTCATGCTGTCTTGGGATGGGCTTTGAGAGGGAAGGATGTCAAAGATTTCCCTGAAACTCGGACAAACTGTCTGCCACGACCCAGGAGTGAGGGAGAAGCTAGAGGACTAACGTCTTTCTCTGTGGTTCACCGCGCAGGAAGGCGGGTGGGAGCTCATGCCCAGATTGAAAACATCAAATTTGTGAGGACTTGAAACAAGGCTGGAAGATTCGCCTAGCTTTAACTATAGAGAGAATCTCCAAGAAAACACATTCCTGAAAGAGAGTTCTGGGGTTAAATGTCACTGGGCTGCAATGGGACATGAATGGAAGTAAACCCTTGGGAGATAAAAATTGTTTTGGACCGGGTCTGGGAAAATCAAAATTCCATCTAAGGGAGTGTAAAAATATACTTGTGATATAGATTGTTTGATTGTGTTTTAATTAACATGTGGAAATTCCGATCTGTAGTTTGAAGTATAAGTTGCCTACAAAAATAATGTTCAGTCAATAGTGCTTCAGTCCATTTATAGGATCATAGAATCCCTACAGTGCAGAAGGAGGCCATTCAGCCATTGAGTCTGCACCGAACACTATCCCACCCAGGCCCTATCCCCATATCTCTATACATTTACTCCAGCGAGTCCCCCTGACACTAAGGGGCAATTTAGCATGGCCAATCCACTTAACCTGCACATCTTTGGACTGTGGGAGGAAACTGAAGCACCTGGAGGAAACCCAGGCAGACACGGGGAGAATGTGCAAACACCACACAGCAAAAGTCTTAAAATATGAAATCTTGTCGTGTCATCCTTTCAGCTATCCACTGGAAGTTTGAATGTCTTTTTTAAAAATCAATGGTCTCAACAGGGATCAGAACAGTGGTGAGAGTTTTACCCAATGAGCTGTGGCTGACAAGATGGATACTTAAGTATTCTAATATAGGGTGGAATTCTCTCATTTTGAGACTATGTGTGGTTGTGGGCGGCTTTCGCAGCGCCTGTCCGGCCGACCAGAATGGCAGGATCCCGCACCAGATTCTGCACTTGGAACCACAGGCGAGTTCCCGTCTGACTCTCCTGATAGGCTGGCAGCTGATTCGTCCACCTACCCTCAAATGATGGGTTCAAAGGATCCGGTGCCATATTTAAATTCCCATCCAACACATTCACATCACTCTCACCAGACCATGCAGGGTGTCAGCAATCCGGAGGGATAAGGATAGCTTTAAATTTATTTATTAGCGTCACAGGTAGGCTTACATTAACACTGCAATGGCAACAAAACGAAGGAGATTGTCATCGACTTCAGGAAGCGTAAAGGAGAACATGCCCCTGTCTACATCAATGGGTACGAAATAGAAAGGGTCAAGAGCTTCAGGTTTTTAGCTGCCCAGATCACCAACAACCTGTCCTGGTCCCCCCATGCTGACACTATAGTCAAGAAAGCCCACCAATGTCTCCACTTTCTCAGAAGATTAAGAAAATTTGGCATGTCCGCTACGACTCTCACCAACCTTTACAGATACACCATAGAAAGCATTCTTTCTGGTTGTATCACAGCTTGGTATGGCTTCTGCTCTGCCCAAGATCGCAAGGAACTACAAAAGGTTGTGAATGTAGCCCAATCCATCACGCAAACCAGCCTCCCATCCATTGACTCTGTCTATGCTTCCCGCTGCCTCGGCAAAGCAGCCAGCATAATTAAGGACCCCACGCACCCCGGACATTCTCTCTTCCGCCTTCTTCCATCAGGAAAAAGATACAAAAGTCTAAGGTCACGTACCAACCGACTCAAGAACAGCTTTTTCCCTGCTGCTGTCAGACTTTTGAATGGACCTACCTTGCATTAAGTTGATCTTTCTCTACACCCTAGCTATGACTGTAACACTACATTCTGCACTCTCTCCTTTCCTTCTCTATGAACAGTATGCTTTGTCTGCATAGCGCGCAAGAAACAATACTTTTCACTGCATGTTAATACATGTGACAATAATAAATCAAATCAAATCAAATCAATGAAGTTACTGTGAAAATCCCCTAGTCGCTACACTCTGGCGCCTGTTCAGATACACTGAGGGAGAATTTAGCAGGGACAATGCACCTAACCAGCACATCATCCGGACTGTGGGAGGAAACCGGAGCACCCGGAGGAAACCCACACAGACACGGGGAGAACGTGCAGACTCCGCACAGACAGTGACCCAAGCCAGGAATCGAACCCGGGTCCCTGGCGTTGTGAGGCAGCAGTGCTAACCACTGTTGCACCATGGATAGCAGCCTCAAGAAGACGTCTGTTCCTCTCTTCAACTACCTTCTGCCCAAGCCCATCTCCTGTGAGACGCCCATGTGCCACATGGACCTTTACCCATCGCACCTGGAGTCTTCATCTGTCCCCTTCCATTAACCAGTGCATCCCTTTGACCTCCTTGTTTGTGAGCTCTTCATGCAGCTTTGACGGGGTCCAGCCACCCTCCCCTTGGTATTCCCTCTGCCCTTCATTGGTCATCTTCTTCGCCATGTAATGACTTCAATCAGGCCATCGAGGTTGGCCTATTGGAGTATGAGCTCCCTGATTAAGGATCCAATTGATGGACCAATCAGGGAGTCTTTGCCTTGTATTTAACCGGGAGTGTCAGTTCCTCTGGACGCCTGGAGGTAGACTGCTGACTGCCAGCACTCTGTGTACGGCTGTTAGAGTTTGTAAATAAAGGGATTTTGGTGAAGGGACTTCTGCCTCCTCCGATCTATTACAGTCCACCTCCCTGCCTCCCACTGTGAGCCCTCACCCTACTCCCCCCCCTTACACAGCCCCCCCTTTCTACATTGCCTCCCTTTTACTGCATACTGGGCTCATGCCAAGACTATGTACACCATCTGATTTTCCATTTGGATCTTTGCGGACAGTTCTAGTCAGATCTTCCATGTTAATAACCTGATGAACTTCCTGCTCCTGATAAAGAGTCATCGACCTGAAAAGAGAAAATTCCACAGAGACTTGGCATGAGCGCAGTGTGCAGTAAAAGAGGATCGTGCGAAGCAGGAGGGATTGCTTTCCCCTCTGAAGCTGCTACCTGAGATGAGGCAGGTCTTTTCTTCCAGCCTGCTTCATGTCTCTCTTCCTTGGCTCAATCCAGGTGATGTTGGAGATGGGGGAAGGGCTGGGATCAAATCCCAGCTGGCCATTTGTCAAAGCACTCGCGTGGAGGGAAAGTCCAAGGAAAATCTGTTCGTAGTAAATCGCCTCACACATCGACATGAGGGATAGTTTATATTCAATGTTAAAATAAATTAACCCCAGCAAATGGGGCCTTCTCCTTGGGTCTGAAATTCAGCCAAGCATGGTCCAATAAAAATTTCTGCCCAGCAGTTGTGAGGGCCCTCAGTACATTTACAAATACATTTGGACAGTAACAACTGCAGCATGGTGGTACAGTGGCTAGCACTGCTGCCAGGAACCCGGGTTCAATTCCGGCCTCGGGTGACTGTGCGGAGTCTGCACATTCTCTCCATATCTGCATGGTTTCCTCCAGGTGCTCCAGTTTCCTCCCATACTCCAAAGATGTGCAGCTTAGGTAGATTGGCTATGGTAAATTGCCCCCTTAATGTCCATGGGGCAGCATGGTGGCACAATGGTTAGCACTGCTGCCTCACTGCAAGAAACTACAAAAGGTCGTGAATGTAGCCCAAACCATCACGCAAACCAGCCTCCCATCCATTGACTCTGTCTACGCTTCCCACCGCCTGAGCAAAGTAGCCAGCATAATTAAGCACCCCACGCACCCCGGACATACTCTCTTCCACCTTCTTCCATCGGGAAAAAGATACAAAAGTCTGAGGTCACGTACCAACCGACTCAAGAACAGCTTCTTCCCTGCTGCCGTCAGACTTTTGAATGGATCTACCTTGCATTACGTTGATCTTTCTCTACACCTTAGCTATGACTGTAACACTACATTCTGCCCTCTCTCCTTTCCTTCTCTATGAATGGTATGCTCTGTCTGTATAGTGCACAAGAAACAATACTTTTCACTGTCTGTTAATACACTTGACAATAATAAATCAAATCAAAATCAAATCAAATCAAATCACCACGCCAGGGACCCGGGTTCACTTCCTGCCTCGGGTCACTGTCTGTGCGGAGTTTGCACATTCTCCCCGTGTCTGCATGGGTTTCCTTTGGGTGCTCCATTTCCTCCCGCAGTCCAAAGTTGTGCAGGTTAGGGGGAATTGGCCATGCTAAATTGCCCTTAGTGTCCCAAGATTAAGAAATTAGGGGGATTAGTGGGGTAAATACATGGGGAAAGAGTCTGGGTGGGATTGCTGTCGGTGCAGGCTCGATGGGTCGAATGGTCTCCTTTTGCCCTGCAGGGATTCTATAAATTGAGCTGATAACGGGCACAGGGCTCTGCTGGCAAACTTCCTCCAAGAAAATGCAAGGATGCCTAGAATGGACAATGGAAAATGAATGGTGGCAACGGTAAAACCGCCTTAAAACTTTGGAGTATTATATTTTGCTCTCAGAAATTCAGATATTTGCGCTCCATCGTTGTGGGATTGTACAGCACAGAGGGAGGCCATTCAGACCATCAGGTACGTGCTAGCTCTTTAGAAGACCTATTCAATTCAATGCCAACTATAAAGTGTAAATTCATGTTCCCATTAATCCCAAGATGCTGATACTAACAGAACGTTAATGTCAAAGAGTTAACGATGCTACAAACAGCAAATTCCAAACGTTCAGACCCATGAAATTCAAACAAGATGAGTCAGTAAGGAATGAGATGTAAACAGAAGTGGGCCTGTGCTGTCAGGCCATTCCAGTGCAGTACTGAGATGGTGTTGCACTGTCAGGGGGCCTGTTTTTCAGTTGAGACATTCAAATCAAGGCCCCGGCACCCCTCTGAGGTGGATATAAAAGATTCCATGGTCACTATTCAAAGCGGAGCAGAGAAGTTCTCCCAGTGTCTCAAGCAATAGCACCAGAATTAGATTAGCTGATGTTTTAAATATGTTTTGGATTTTTTTGTGTGATGATAGCTTGAAAACTGCGGGAAAGCGAGCCATGTTGCTGAAGCTTTTCATCTTGCACACATCAGGACAAATGCAAGAATACCAAATTTCAAACAATCCCAACAATTTATTGGTAAAGCATAGCTACCCTAACACCCAATTTAAGATCATCAGTCAAGCTGGAAGCGAATACATTCACACACAGGGACACATTCCCTACAAGCAAAAGGAATAGGGGGCACGGTGGCACAGTGGTTAGCACTGCTGCCTCACAGCGCCCGGGGGGCTGGGTTCAATTCCTGGCTTGGGTCGCTGTCTGTGTGGAGTTTGCATGTTCTCCCCGGGTTTCCTCCGGGTGGTTTCCTCCCACAGTCCAAAGATGTGCGGGTTAGGTGCATTGGCCGTGCTAAATTGCCCCTTAGTGTCCTGGATGTGTAGGTTAAAGAGATTAGTGGGGTAAATGTGTGGGGATGCAGAGATAGGGCCTGGGTGGGATTGTTGTCAGTGCAGACTCGATGGGCTGGACGGCCTCTTTCTGCACTGTAGGGATTCTACGAACATGTCTGAGACTTGGGCCATTTTTGAATTGCCCGGGAGCTTGGGGAGCTTACACTTCCCTTACTTTACCATGGCAACACTTTGACCAATTAGACTTGATTTGCTGAGCAGTCAGCAGTATAAATTGTTGAGGAAGTCCTGCAGCTCAGTGGGCACCGTTCCTGAAACTGAGTTAAAGTCCCACTCCAGCACTTGATGGCCAAGGAAGCCGTGTTAATAACTCACCCAAACAGGTTGAATATCCACCTGCAAATCCATCCAACACATGTCGACGTCAGGTAGTAAGTGTGGGAGAGATTCATAGGTTCATAAGTTCATAAGATGTAGGAGCAGAATTAGGCCATTCGGCCCATCGAGACTACTCCAGCATTCGATCATATCTGATATGCTCCTCATCTCCATTTTCCTGCCTTCTCCCCATAACCCTTCAACCCATTACCAATTAAAAATCTGTCTAACTCCTCCTTAAATTTACTCACTGTCCCAGCATCCACCGCACTTTGGGGTAGCGAATTCCACAGATTCACAACCCTTTGGGAGAAGTATTTTCTCCTCAACTCTGTTTTAAATTTGCTACCCCTTATCCTAAGACTATGACCTCTCGTCCTAGAATGCCCCACAAGAGGAAGCATCCACTCCACGTCCACTTTATCCATACCTTTCATCATCATCATCAGACCTCAATTTGATCTGCCCTTATTCGTCTAAATTCCAGGGAGTATCGGCCTAAACTGTTCAATCTCTCTTCATACAACAAGTTCCTGGTCAGTCATGAGATGGAAAGAAATTGAAGCTTCTACTATCACTATTCATAGCTCCAGACTAAAGCAAGCTTGTAAGAGTGTTTGTTGGTACAGCAACTCGGGCTGAGTGTTGGTCCAGTTGGCTGGATGGCTGGCGTGGATTGGACTGGTGCCAACAGCAAGGGGTTCAATCCCCATTCCGGCTGGGGCTGGATTCTGGATCTGTCTTCTTGCCCTACCCACGGTGGACATTGCGACAACGTGAGTCAGAGCTGCCTTTGGGCAGAGAACTGAAGATAACAATAAACCAATGTGTGATTGTTTCAAGTTCGCATTTGTGCATTTGTCCCGACGCGCAGGAGACATGAAGCTTCAGTGACTTGTCCTCATTTCAGCAAGGTTCACATTCTTATATTGCTCATATGCTGACAGAGCATGCTCAAATCACCCATTCTCTAAGCCACACTGCACTTAAGAGGAAGCTCAGGCTGGCCACCAGAATAGGTGATTCACTCCCCCAGTAGAAACCTCTCATGGAGTAGGAGCAGAGAAGAGTGGAAATATTATCGAGGGAGCTCCTGGAAGGCCCACGGACTGCTCATTTGGAAAGGCGAAAAACAGCTTCAGAAATCCCATGGATAAGGCACATCTAGAGAATTCCTGGCCTGTCTTCACTTTTCGATTGGATATGAAATAGTCCTCACATGGGGGAGATGGTATTTGATGTTCCTCACAGGACATATCCATCATATGACACAGTGTCCCAGTTAGACATGCATTTTAACACTCAAACCCGAGATGGAGCAAAGATCCCTTCATTTACCTGTTTGAAACTTCATAGAATCAGGGAATCCTTACAGTGCAGAAGGAGGCCATTCGGCCTATCGAGTTTGCACCGACTCAGCATCTTACCCAGGCCTACACTAAGGGACAATTCAGCCTGGCCAATCCACCTAGCCTGCACATCTTTGGACTGTGGGAGGAAACCGGAGCACCCGGAGGAAACCCACGCAGACATGGGGTGAACGTGCAAACTCCACACAGACAGTGACCCAAGGCCAGAATTGAACCCGGGTCCCTGGCGCTGTGAGGCAGCAGTGCTAACCACTGTGCCACCGTGCCACCCTGCTGTGTTATGAACAGGATCACCATAGCTACATGAATTAGTGCATCACAACTAAGCTTCACTGTGCATTATCAAAAGTTGCCTGACATCCAAGCCACTTGATTCATCCTAATGGCCAAACAGGAAGCTGGAGCTAATTAAATGGTGAAACATTCAGAGTATTTTGAATTTCCCTCTAATTTCATCCTAATTCCACGCTGGCTGCAAAATTGTAACAGGTTGTCATGAGTTTTGTCATTTGTACTTGCTGTGTAAACTGATTGTCTTTGTTCCTGTAATAAGTCCTCAGAGGCAGAAGTCCCTTCACCAAAATCCATTTATTTACAAACTCTAACAGCAGTACACAGAGTGCTCGCAGTCAGCGGTCTACCTCTGGGGGTGCCAGAGGAACTGACACTCCCAGTTAAATACAGGGCAAAGACCCCCCTGATTGGCCCATCAATTGGATCCTTAATCAGGGAGCTCATACTCCAATAGGCCAACCTCGATGGCTTGACTGAAGTCATTACAATTCCTAAAACATTAATTAGAAGGAGACATTCTTCACTTGCAGATGGCAGCTATTAAGATTGAAAATCTAGGTGAATGGCCACAGTTTGAGTAACAGGATAAAGCGCGGAGATTGTAAAGAGTATGGGAAACCCCAGCTCATCCAAAACATCAGATTCCCCAATGCCCAAGCTAACTGGGTGGCACGGTGGCACAACGGTTAGCACTGCTGCCTCACAGCGCCAGGGACCCGGGTTCGATTCCCAGCTTGGGTCACTCTGTGCGGAGTCTGCACGTTCTCCCCGTGTCTGCGTGAGTTTCCTCCAGGTGCTCTGGTTTTCTCCCACAGTCTGAAAGGTGTGCTGGATTAGGTGCACTGGCCATGCTAAATTCTCCCTCAGTGTACCCGAACAGGCGCTGGAGTGTGGCGACCAGGGGATTTTCACAGTAACTTCATTGCAGTGTTAATGTAAGCCTACTTGTGACACTAATAATTAAACCTTAAACTTAAACCCTTACTGCGTCCCTCATCCAAAATCCCCACTTTGGGGGAAAGAGAGATCTTTGCCCGGTTTTGCACCTTCCCCTCCTGCAGCCTGCTCCGTCTCGGCACACCGGACAATCCTTTCCACATTCGGAGATGATGCATCAGCAGCACATACCTTGTGTTCTGGATGAAAAGCAAAGCTCCAAGCTTGCTCATTAACAAATGTAAAGATTAACCAAGGGCGGGTTACTTAGCTGACTGAATATTATTGTCTCGGGAAAGTCCTCCACACAGTTTACCCACAGACATGATGCAGGAAGATAGAATCATAGAATCTCTACAGTGCAATAGGAGGCCATTCGGCCCATCGCGCCTGCACCGACAACAATCCCACCCAGGCCCTATCTCTGTAACCCCACGTAGTTACCGTGACACTACAGGGTAATTTACTATGGCCAATCCACCTAACCCGCACATCTTTAGACCGTGGGAGGAAACCGGAGCACCCGGGGGAAACCCACGCAGACACGGGGAGAACGTGCAGACTCAACACAGACAGTGACCCAAGCCAGGAATTGAACCCGGGTCCCTGGCGCTGTGAGGCAGCAGCGCTAACCACTGTGCCACCATACCGCCCCATATGAAAATATGAATCCATTCATTCTAATGAAAGAACAGAACTCCTAACCAAAGTCATAGGCTATACTGAACTTCGGAGAACTCCCTGGCAAGAGGGGAAACGCACTTTATTTTTCTTCCCTTGGCAGTTTTTTCCACATTACCTCCATTCCTCATGGTGTTCGTAAAGCAGAAGTGGAAATGACTAGGGTTGGGAAGCATTTTCCGGTCAGGGCCAGTGTGATCTCCTGGACTCTTTTCGATCGCCTCAGGGGGTCGGAGAGGAATTTCCCAGATTTTTTTTCCCCATATTGGCCCTGGGGTTTTCACTCTGGGTTTTCGCCTCTCCCTGGAGATCACATGGTCTGGAATGGGGGGTTGGGGGTGAATTAATAGGTTGTGATGAACAAAGCATCGTAGCTGTGAGGGACAGCTCGGTGGATAGGATATTAGGATGTAGATAGGCTGGAAAATTGGGCGGGGATCCTGGATTCAGGATTCAATCCTGGACCGGGGAGCGGCGCGGGCTTGGAGGGCCGAAGGGCCTGTACCTGTGCTGTATTGTTCTTTGTTCTTTGTTCCTGCAGTTGCTGAGTCCTTGCAGGTGTATGGAGACATCACTTGGCACCCTATCCAATTGGCCTCGCATATGTTTTTAATTCCTGGGACGGGGGTGTCGCTGGTAAGGTCAACATTTGTTGCTCATCCCCACTGTAGGTCTCAGAGTATAAGGCAATCCCATTTCTTCAGCCCCAAAAATCATGATTATTTTAGTTTTTTTCAGTTTATATATTAGTCACAAGTAGGCTTACATTAACACTTCAATTAAGTTACTGTGAAAATCACCTAGTCGCCACACACCTGATGAAGGAGCAGCGCTCTGAAACCTCGTGATTCCAAATAAACCTGTTGGATTTTAACCTGCTGTTGTGAGGCTTCTCACACAAGCGTCTGGGAAAGATCTGCAGCTTGATACTCATCCTGTTAGGCCGCATTATAAACCACCTTCCATGGTCATCATACTCTGGGGTGGGACTTGAACCTGGAGCTTCTACCAGTGAGGTAGGGACCCTACCCATGGCACCACAATCTCTTCTTAATTGGGATAAATATTGGCCAAACCATTGGTACAAACCCCCCTACTCTTCTTGAAAATAGTGTGATGGGATCTATTGCATCCACTCGAGAGAGCAAATAGGACAATTCGATCAACAAGGGAGAAACTATAATGTACATGGCACGGTGACACAATGGTTAGTACTGCTGCCTCACAGCGCCAGGGACCTGGGTTCGATTCCCGGCTTGGGTCACTGTCTATGTGGAGTTTGCACGTTCTCCCCGTGTCTGCGTGGGTTTCCTTCTGGTGCTCCGGTTTCCCCCCACAATCCGTAGATGTGTTGGTTAGATGCATTGGTCATGCTAAATTCTCCCTCAGTGTACCCGAACAGGCGCCGGAGTGTGGCAACGTGGGGATTTTCACAGTAACTTCATTGCAGTGTTAATGTAAGCCTAATTGTGACACTAATAAATAAACATTACATTTTGCTTAGCTTTGTTTAATACATGTATCATTTATAAATGTATTCACTTCAGATCCAGTCAACCATTACATGTCAAGGTGCTGTTTAATCCATTATATGGTAGGCTTTCTCTGCATTTTATTGTCCCCAACTTGTGTAAGGTGAAGTAATTTGCAACTTTTAAAATAAAACTCAGCATCAACCTCAACCAATCACGTCAGTGACAGCCCCGTCCAGGGGCCAGTGAAACCCCCTCTACTGTACACTTGCCTAATCCCCCAAACCCGCAATACTGTAATCTACATTTTGGAGAGGGTGCAGAAGAGGTTTACCAGGATGCTTCCTGGATTAGAGGGTATGAACTATAAGGAGAGCCTAATAAACTAGGGTTGTTTTCTCTGGAGCGGCGGAGGCTGAGGGGAGACCTGATAGAAATCTATAAAATTATGAGAAGCATAGATAGGGTTGACAGTCAGAATCTTTTTCCCAGAGTTGAAATGTCTATTACTAGGGGACACGCACTTAAGGTGAGAGGTGAAAAGTTCAAAGGAGGTGCGAGGGGCAAGTTTTTTACACAGAGAGTGGGAGGTGTCTGGAACGCGCTGCCAGGGGTTGAGGTGGAGGCAGATACGATAGGGGCGTTTAAGGGGCTTTTAGATAGACACATGAAGATGCAAGGAATGGAGGAATATGGACCAAGGGCAGGCAGAAGGGATTAGATTAATTTGATGGCAAGTTTGGCACAACATCGTGGGCCAAAGGGCCTGTTCCAGTGCTGTACTGTTCTATGTTCTTTGTATATGTTACACACACACACCGTGACATTTGAAGTTGCCACACCTCCAGTCTTGCGTCTCTTTGAGTAAGGCTGCAAATATTTGTGCCATTTCCCTGTGCTCATTTGGCCAGAGTTCAGTCAAGGCTGGCCAAAATATGTAAAACCTGGAGTGTTGCGAAGAGTTCTGGTCTCCAAATTATGTGGGGGCGCTGGTGAAAGTGCACATAATTTACTACAACTGAAAGGCTCCGCAAATCAGGAAAAATTGGATTCTTCTCTCTAGAAAGGAGAAGATTGATCGAGGTCTTCAAGATTATGAAAGGGTTTGACAGGACAAAGAGGATGCTTCCACTTGTAGGTGAGACCATAACTAGGAGACCTAAATATTGGATAGCCATCAATAAATCCAGTAGGGAATTCAGGAGAAACCTCTTTACTCAGGGAGTGACTGGAATGTGGAACTCATTACCACAGTGAATGGTTGAGATGAATACCACAAGTGCATTGAAGGGAAAGTGAGGCAAGTACATGAGGGGGGAATGAACGGAAGAATGTTGATGGGGTCAGATGATGGAGTGTTGGAAGAGGCCCATGTGGAGCTCAGACAGCAGCTTGGGTTTTGGGGGCCGAATGGCCAGTTTCTATGCTGTAAACTCTCACATCACCAGTCCGAAGAGGCTTTGCGAAATTATGGTGGTGTCCCAGGAGTGAAAGGGCTATTATTTCTAAAGGTTCCTAAATGTTATCCTGCTGATATATTTATCACTTTTGCTGTAAATCACCCCAGATAAATGAGCATCACCTGTTGGTCACATCGATCAATTGAAACAGATCTGAAGTTAACAGGATGAATCTGCAGCTTCATAGACAATGCAAATATCGATATTCGAGTTGATATATTGCACCTCTTCCAAGTTCTGCACAAAGGCACATCCAACCCAGAGCACTCCAACCTTCAATCCAGATAGAGCAAGAAGATAGGTCCCAAATTCACCTCAGCCGGAAAGGGACTCAAACCCCAAGCTGCTGGCACCAAACTGATCCACACTGGCTATCCAGCCTACTGGGCCAACCGGCCACAAGGAATCCCATAGCAACATGGACCTTTACATGTACGTTGCAGTCTAGAGACATGGATACTAAAGGTAGAGGCTCCAATAGTCTTTCTATCACATGCCTGACCTCTTACCGCCAGCCATTGGTGCTTGTTGGGAGAATTTGTGGGTTGATAATTGGCCACATTATGAACAGATCTTCCTTGGTCATCAAGTCCTGGGGAGAGACTCGAATCTAGAGCTTCTGGCTCAGAGGGAGGGACCCTGCCTACTGTGCCACAAGACCTCCCACCAGTTGATGTTATCTGGTAGAAATCAGGCAGAAAGATCAAAAAGTGTTCTAATTAAACATTAGAAGCCTCATCAGGAGAGAAGAGCAAAGAACAAGGAGCAGTACAACACGGGAACAGGCCCTTCGGCTCTCCAAGCCTGCGCCGATCACGTTGTCCTATCTAGACCAATCACTTATATCCCTCTATACCATGTCTGTTCATGTGTCTATCCAGATAAGTTTTAAATGTCGCTAACGCATCTGCCTCAACCACCTCACTTGGCAGTGCATTCCAGGCCCCCACCACCCTCTGTGTAAAAAAACATCCCCCGCACATCTCCACTGAACCTTTCCCCCCCTTATCTTGAACTTGTGCCCCCTTGTGATTGTCAGTTCTGCCCTGGGAAAAAGCTTCCAACTATTCACCCTATCTATACCCCTCATAATTTTATAAATTTCTATCAGGTCGTCCCTCAGCCTCTGTTTTTTCAGGGAGAACAATCCCAGTTTATTCAATCTCCCCTCATAGCTAATACCCTCCACACCAGGCAACATCCTGGTAAACCTTTTCTGTACTCCCTCCAAAGCCTCCACAAATGTCTGGTAGTGTGGTGACCAGAATTGGACACAATATTTCAAATGTGGCCTAATCAATGTTTTATATGACTGTAACATAATTTGCCAACTTTTATACTCGATGCCCCGCCCACTGAAGGCAAGCGTGCCATCTGCTTTCTTCATCACTTTTTCCACCTGTGCTGCCATGAATTGAAAAAATGACCAATTAAGCTTGTCAACGGTTGAGGACTCTGGGTCTGTACTCGTTGGAGTTTAGAAGGATGAGGGGGGATCTTACTGAAACTTGCAGGATAGTGCGAGGCCTGGATAGAGTGGACATGGAGAGGATGTTTCCACCAGAAGGTAAAACTAGAACAAGAGGGCACAATCTCAGGCTAAAGGGATGATCCTTTAAAACAGAGATGAGGAGGAATTTCTTCAGCCAGAGAGTGATGAATCAGTGGAACTCTTTGCCGCAGAAGGCTGTGGAGGCCAGGTCATTGAGTGTCTTTAAGACAGAGATAGATAGGTTCTTGATTAATAAGGGGATCAGGGGTTATGGGGAAAAGGCAGGACAATGGGGATGAGAAAAAAATCAGCCATGATTGAATGGCGGAGTAGGCTCGATGGGCCGAGTGGCCTAATTCTGCTCCAATGTCTTATGGTCTTATGGTCTAACTGTATCATATGTTCCTTGCTCTTGGGAAATACCAATATAAATCTCCAGGTTTGTGAGATGGAGTTTTTCATTTTGAAGCTATGTACTGCCATGCACAGTGACTCATGCTGTTGTGCACCCAAATGAAATGGATGAACTCCCAGACTGTGTATACAATTGCCAAGACTTTTCTGTTTAATCTTAATGTATTTAATATGGTTTCAAAAGATAGCATCAAGAAATTAAGAGTCAACTCCATACATATCGATGTAACATGTAAGGGGGGGGGGGGGGGTACAGTGGATAGGGTCCCTCCCTTTATGCCAGAAGCTCTGAGTTCGAGTCCCACCTCAGGACATAATGGCCAAAGAAGGTGCATCCATAATATGGCCAAACAGTTCGAATGCCAACCTTGCAAACACACATCAATGGCACAGGGGAAGAGTTCCTGATTGTTAGAGCCTTTATCGTCACCATCCATAGTTCCAGATTTAAGTGCATGTTGCCACAGCGACCGGATTCCCTGCATGAACTGTAACATATCACCATGTGAGGGAAGCCAGATGGAATTGTGGGAACATTATCCTGTCACACATGGCAGCCATCAGGTGTGAGAAAGCATAAAAATGATACTCTGGGTCCTGTTTTCATTGTGAGATAGAATCTTATTTTATTATGAAACTCTCTTTCCTCTAGACTTGGTATGACATCATTTTACCCAAGTCTTGGACGACACTAAGACTCAGATGTGCTAATGTTTATCTCGTGAATGTGGTTTCAGACAGCTGAGCCAAAAGATAGGTTGCAATTCAGAATTATGAATTGCTCTTACGTGTCTCAAAGACAGTTGCATTGACGAAAACAAGAGTTTGTGGAAGAAACTTGGCAGGTTAATTTCCCTCCTTCCTGAGTCAGAAGGTCAAGAGCTGAAGTTCCACTCCAGAAAGTTTTGAGCACAGGATGTGGACAAACACTCTGTGTGCGGCACTGCAGGAGTGCAGCACTGCTGGAGCTCCCACCTCTTGAATGAGACGTCATGCTGAGGCCCACACTGCCCCCTCAGGTAAAACAATTGCATGGCATTATTCCAAAGGGCCTTTCATGGTCACAAGCCATCCCAAAGCACTTTACACTCAATGATGCGCACTTTGTAGTGTAATGCAGGAAACATGGCAGCCATTTTGTGCACATGAGCACCCACAACAGCAATGTGATATTGACCAGATAATCTGTTTTTGAGATGTCGAGTGAGGGATAACTATTGACCAGGAATCCAAGGATAACTTCCCCACACTGCTTGAAAAGTGTTGGGGGATCTTTTACACTCACCAGAGAGAACAGACTGGGCCTCAGTTTAATGTCTCACCCCAACAACTGTACCTCTGACAGTGCGGCGCTCCCACAGTACTGACCTTCTGACAGTGCAGCATTCCCTCAGTACTGACCCTCTGACAATGCAGCACTCCCTCAGTACTGACCCTCTGACAATGCGGCACTCACTCAGTACTGACCCTCTGACAGTGCGGCGCTCCCTCAGTACTGACCCTCTGACAGTGCAGCACTCCCTCAGTACTGACCCTCTGACAGTGCAGCACTCCCTCAGTACTGACCCTCTGACAACGCAGCACTCCCTCAGTACTGATCCTCTGACAGTGCGGCACTCCCTCAGTACTGATCCTCTGACAGTGCAGCACTCCCTCAGTACTGACCCTCTGACAGTGCAGCACTCCCTCAGTACTGATCCTCTGACAGTGCAGCACTCCCTCAGTACTGACCCTCTGACAGTGCAGCACTCCCTCAGTACTGACCCTCTGAGAGTACGGCACTCCCTCAGTACTGACTCTCTGACAGTGCAGCACTCCCTCAGTACTGACCCTCTGACTGTGCGGCACTCCCCCAGTACTGACCTTTTGACAGTGCAGCACTCCCTCAGTACTGACCCTCTGACAGTGCGGGACTCCCTCAGTACTGACCCTCTGACAGTGCAGCACTCCCTCAGTACTGACCCTCTGACAGTGCGGCACTCCCTCAGTACTGACCCTCTGACAGTGCAGCACTCCCTCAGTACTGACCCTCTGACAGTGCAGCACTCCCTCAGTACTGATCCTCTGACAGTGCAGCACTCCCTCAGTACTGATCCTCTGACAGTGCAGCACTCCCTCAGCACTGACCCTCTGACAGAGCAGCACTCCCCCAGTACTGACCTTCCGACAGTGCAGCATTCCCCCAGTACTGATACCCTGACAATGCAGCACTCCCTCAGTACTGATCCCCTGACAGTGCAGCACTCCCTCAGTACTGATCCCCTGACTGTGTGGCACTCCTTTCAGTACTGACCCTCTGGCGGTGCGTCACTCCCTCAGTACTGACCTTCTGACAGTGCGGCACTCCCTCAGTACTGACTTTCTGACAGTGCAGCACTCCTTTAATGCTAACACTCTGACAATGCAGCACTCCCTCAGTACTGACCCTCTGATTGTGCAGCACTCCCTCATTACTGACCCTCTGATAATGCAGCACTCGGGCAGTGGATGTTGTCTACATGGATTTCAGTAAGTCCTTTGACATGGTCCCTCATGGCAGACTGGTGCAGAAGATGAAGTCACATGGGATTAGAGGTGAGCTGGCAACATGGATACAAAACTGGCTAGGTCAAAGAAGACAGAGGGTAGCCGTGGAAGGGTGTGTTTCAGAATGGAGGGTTGTGACAAGTGGTGTTCCTCGGGGATCAGTGCTGGGACCTTTGCTGTTTGTAATATATATAAATGATTTGGAGGAAAATGTAACTGGTTTGATTAGTAAGTTTGCGGACGACACAAACGTTGGTGGATTTGCGGATAGCGATGAGGACCATCAGAGAATACAACAGGATATAGATCGGTTGGAGACTTGGGCGGAGAGATGGCAGATGGAGTTTAATCCGGACAAATGTGAGGTAATGCATTTTGTAAGGTCTAATGCAGATAGGAAATATACAGTCAATGGCAGAACCCTTAAGGGTATTGATAGGCAGAGGGATCTGAGTGTGCAGGTGCACAGATCACTGAAAGTGGCAACGCAGGTGGAGAAGGTAGTCAAGAAGGCATACAGCATGCTTGCCTTCATCGGCCGGGGCATTGAGTTTAAAAATTGGCAAGTCATGTTGCAGCTTTATAAAACCTTAGTTAGGCCGCATTTGGAATATAGTGTTCAATTCTGGTTGCCACACTACCAGAAGGATGTGGAGGCTTTGGAGAGGGTATAGAAAAGATTTACCAGGATGTTGCCTGGCATGGAGGGCATTAACTATGAGGAGAGATTGGAGAAACTTGGTTTGTTCTCACTGGAATGACGGAAGTTGAGAGGCAACCTGATAGATGTCTACAAGATTATGAGAGGCATGGACAGAGTGGATAGTCAGAAGCTTTTTCCCAGGGTGGAAGAGTCAATTACTAGGGGGTCACAGGTTTAAGGTGCGAGGGGCAAGGTTTAAAGGCGATGTACGAGGCAGATTTTTTACACAGAGGGTGGTGGGTGCCTAGAACTCGTTGCCGGGGGAGGTAGTGGGAGCGGATACGATAGTGATTTTTAAAGGGCGTCTTGACAACTACATGAATAGGATGGGAATAGAGGGATATGGTCCCCGGAAGGGTAGGGGGTTTTAGTTAAGTCGGGCAGCATGGTCGGTGCAGGCTTGGAGGGCCGAAGGGCCTGTTCCTGTGCTGTAATTTTCTTTGTTCTTTGTACTTTGAATGCACTTCAACATTTCAACAAACATTATAATGATGTTAACAATGAGGTATTGGGCGATGCAGTGGCACAGTGGTATTATCATGGACTCGTAATCTAGGTACTCAGGGTAATGTTCTGGGGACCCGAGTTCGAATCCCACCATGGCAGGTGGTGAAATTTGAATCCAATAAAAATCTGGAATTAGAAGTTTAATGATGAGCATGGAACCATTGTCAACTGTCGGAAAAACCCATCTGGTTCACGAATGTCCTTTAGGGAAGGAAATCTGCTGTCCTTACCTGGTCTGGCCTACATGTGACTCCAGATCCACAACAATGTGGTTGACTCTTAGAAAATGCCCTCTGAAATGGCCTAAAAAGCCACTCAGTTCAAGGGCAGTTAGGGATGGGCAATAAATGCTGGCCCAGCCAGTGACACTCACACCCATGAATGAATAAAAAACCCATTGTTTGGGGAAATGGGTCATGTCACTGCTACATAATAAACACCATGCCTGGCTGGGCAATGCATGAAGAGGAATGGAGATGGATTACTTCAATTTCACCAAAACCATGACAAAACTCCTTGAGAACATTGCACAATCCGCAGCAACAGAGCAGCTAACGTAGTCTGGCATTGGATAGAATTTTCAAACAATTTGTCATGGGAAGTGTGAGCCGATGATGCTACAGCGAATGGACAGTACAATGGGCATCCCATTGCAACCCTGAGCAGAAAGGGCAAACAACACGTTACCTCCACAACCAAATAGTGTCAGAGAGATTGATCGCTGGTAATCAATAATCATCACATTGCTAAAATGGGTACTCGTGCTGGTAGTAACTGTCTGCAGGGGGGTTCAGTCTGTATCTGCCACACAGACACAGCAACTGCACAACATTCAATGCCTGGTCACTGGTGAGGCTCAAGGCAAGAAGCCATTTTCTCCAAAATGTCACACAACACGGGCAGAACTTTGTGAGTCTCTGTTTTAAGCTGCGCACTAGCTCCTCATCTGAACTTGTTCACCATTTACACATAAATAACAGTGAGCCCCATTGTCTGCGTGGGTTTCCTCCGGGTGCTCTGGTTTCCTCCCACAGTCGTACTAATTAGGTGGGTTGGCCATGCTAAATTGCCCCCTTAGTGTCCCAGGATATGTAGGTTAGTGAGATTAGCCATGGTAAATGTGTGGGGTTACAGGGATAGGGCGAGGGGGTTGGCCTGGGTAAGAGGCGACACGGTGGCATGGTGGTTAGCACTGCTTCCACACAGTGCCAAGGTCTTGGGTTTGATTCCCGCTTGGGTCACTGACTGTGTGGAGTTTGCACATTCTCCCTGTGTCTGTGTGGGATTCCTCTGGGTGCTCCGGTTTCCTCCCACAGTCCGAATATGTGTGGGTTAGGTTGGTTGGCCATGCTAAATTGCCACTTAGTGTCAGGGGAACTAGTAGGGTAAATACATGGGGTTATAGGGATAGGGCCTAGATGGGGTTGTGGTCGGTGCACACTCGTTGGGCTGAATGGCCTCTTCTGCATTGTAGGTCTTCTATGATTGTATGACTAGCCTTTTGGCACCCAATTTGCAGAAAGCCATTGATGCATTAGACAGAGTCGAGTAATCAGAACCATCATTTGACTGAAGTGCTTATGGGATTGGCTAATTGAAATGGGTATGTTCTCATTAGAGACAAGAAAATGATCAGGAAACACGATCCAGATGTTTAAATGCAAATAACATTTTTCTTTAGGTTGTGATCGCTAGATTACAAGTGCAAAATTGGCAGCGCGCAAGCAATACATGAGGAGCATTGTCCAAAGCTTTTATCTTCATGTGTTGCGTAGGTGTTCCCCATGGAATCTCAGAGGCCAACCATCAGGTTTAACCCTATGTTGCCACTAATCCCAAGCTGCTGATATTAACTGATATTCATGCCCAAGAGCTAATAATGCAAAAACAGCAATTTCTGAATTCCGGACCAATGGAGTTCAAACAGGACAAGCTATGAAACGGAAACAGGGCTGCGCTGTCTGAATGTTGAGGACCAGATTGCTGGCAGGTGGTCAGGGGGTCAGCAGGTAAAATGTGGTTCCAAGTGTCCTTCCTGAGGCTCGTACAGGGTACATCTGCACAATATCATTTTTGTCAGTAATGTTCAGAGGAACACAAGGTAAGATTCAGTCCCGTGGGTTAAATACCCCACTGTCTGGCTTCTCCCATGAAGTAAGTGGAGGCTGGAAGAGGGTCTGCATTGTACCCCTGTAATAAGTCAGAGGAGGCAGAAATCCCTTCGCCAAAATCCCCTTATTTGCAAACTCTAACAGCAGTACACAGAGTGCTCGCAGTCAGCAGTCTATCTCCGGGGGTGCCAGAGGAACTGACACTCTTGGTTAAGTACAAGGCAAAGACTCCCTGATTGGCCCATCAATTGGAGTTCATACTCCAATAGGCCAACCTCAATGGCCTGATTGAAGTCATTACAACCCCAACACGGGTCAAGCTCTTCAGGAGGCTTGTTATGGGAGGAGAGAGGGGGCGAAGGAATACGTGTTCAGACAGATGTTGCTCACATCACCAGGAACCAGGAATTACAGATTTGATGACATGTTTCGAAGGGGTCAGTTCCATGTTAAACTCATAACTTTCTTTGAAACTTCCTCCCTCCCACATGTGTAACACATTGTGAAACCACCCAGTTAACGACAGGATTTCTGGTACACTTTAACAGCCAGCCTCTCTAAGAATTGACAGGATTTTTTTTCAAAGAGGAACTCCACTCTCAAATGGAAATTGGAATGACAGAACTCAAGCAAACGGAAGTTTTGGGGACAATTCTGCGTCTGATCATGTCTCCCAGGCAAGTCTCTTTGTGTGACAGTACAGCTGGAGTGTATAAGCAGTCAAACATCACTGTACTGCTCTCATTCACAACACAGCAGCCAATAAAACTGCTAAAAGATTGGGAGAGGACAGCTTAGAATCATAGAAACCCTACAGTGCAGAAAGAGGCCATTGGCCCACCGAGTCTGCACCGACCACAATCCCACCCAGGCCCTACCCCCATATCCCTACGTATTTACCCGCTAATCCCTCTAACCTATGCATCTCAGGACACTAAGGGGCAATTTTAGCACGGCCAATCAACCTAACTTGCACATCTTTGGACTGTGGGAGGAAACCGGAGCACCTGGTGGAAACCCACGCAGTCACGGGGAGAATGTACAGACTGCACACAGACAGTGACCCTAAGCTGGGAATCGAACCCGGGTCCCTGGCGCTGTGAGGCAGCAGTGTTAACCACTGTGCCACCGTGTAGCAAAGAATTTGGCAGCACAGGCTTTTTTTCATATTAATTCGTGGGACATGGGCGTCGCTGGCTGGCCAGCATTTATTGCCCATCCCTTGTCCTTGAGAAGGTGGTGGTGAGCTGCCTTCTTGAATCGCTGCAGTCCACAAGCTGTGGGTTGACCCACAATGCCGTTAGGGAGAGAATTCCAGACTATTCCAGAGACGCAGGCTAATACTCTGGAGACAAGAATTCAAATCCTACCCCAGCAGCAGGTAGAATTTAAAATCAATTTATAAAACTCTGGAACTAAAGTCAGTTTTAGTTTAGTTTAAAGTTTATTTATTAGTGTCACATTAACGTTGCAATGAAATTACTGTGAAAATCCCACAGTCGCCACACTTTGGTGCCTGTTCGGGTACACTGAGGGAGAATTTAGCACGGCCAATGCACCTAACCAGCACGTCTTTCGGACTGAGGGAGGAAGCCGGGGCACCCGGAGGAAACCCACGCAGACATGGGGAGAACGTGCAGACTCCGCACAGACAGTGACACAAGCCGAGAATCAAACCCGGGTCCCTGGCACTGTGAGGCAGCAGCGCTAATCACCGTGCCACCATGTAATGAAGCTATCGTCGTTTGTTATAAAAAGGAACCCATCTGGTTCACTAATGTCCTTTGGGGAAGGAAATCTGCATTACCAGACCTTACCTGGTCTGGCCTAAATGTGACACCAGAGCCACAGCAATGTGGTTGATTCTTAAACGTCCCTGCGAAATGGCCACTCAGTTCAAGGATAACAAATGCTGACCTTGCCAGCGGTATCCACATCCCTGAAAGAATAACCAAAAATAGACAATTCGGTCCTCATAATCCATGTTGGTGCTTACGCTCCAGACAAATTTCTTGACCTGATGAATATTTCCAGCATGTTCTGGTCTTATTTTAATGGGATTAATCGTAACTATCAATCAATCCTTTTCACCCCCGTTGCAAGTAGATTTTTTCTTCACAACTGCTATGGTTCAGGTTAGAAACTCCAAAGTGTTTTATGAAGCCCGCCTGGATCATAAGTTTTTTACATTGAATTTGGCCAAGATAAGCATGAGGTGTGATCCAAAAGACTCACTAGGAAGCTTTTATCAAACAAAGTTTATTTAAGAATATAGTTAACATGTATAGAAAGAAAATTAGCAAGAACCTTTATCAATTACAAACAAAACTAAAACAGCCACACCAATGTATAACTCTTAATGAATATATCTAATGTTGTTCCAATTAAAACCAAAATCGAATAAACAAAACCATTCAAACAGATCTATCACTGCACAGGCTAAATCTCACATGATACTGGAATCCAGTTCTCTGGGTTGAATGCTGATTTCAAATGATCTTGAAAACTCAGAGCAGTTTGTAGTCAAATCAGCTCCCCAAAACATAGATTCTTTACTGCAGCATGGCAACAAGCCAAAGCAAAACAGAGAGAGAAAAAGACATACATGTTTTTTCCAGCTTATTTCTAAGACTGCCTCTAACATTGCAGCCAAAACAAAACTAAAAACAACCCTTGTCAAAACCTGCCCAGTTTTTATTCTCCTCCCACCAATGACATCACCTAAGGCTTTGAGCATGAGCCAGACTGTGAGAGCTACAGAGATCATGATTTTTTAAAAAATTCTTAAAGGTACAATATAACATCACAACAACTAATTAGTGTAAATTTTCAAGGAAAAAACTTCTTCTGGATTTAATCTCCTTGAGATTAATCTACAATTCCTGGAGTCTCCAAGGCTGTCCTGGAGAGTTGGAAACCCGACCCAGAAGTCAATGGGACAGGAGAAGGCGACAAACACTCAAAACAAAGGGATGAATTTTCCACTCCAACCTGCCACAGGAGCTGTCACGGGTGGGACGGACAATTAAATGGACGGTCGAAATGTCCGTTGACCTCAGGTGGGAATTTCCCGATCTCGGACTGGAGCGACTGGAAAATCCCTCCCAAAGCTGCTGCGATTTGGAGACTTGGATTTCAATGTAAGCCAGGATGAATCAGTGGAACAACTAGAAGCAGAGGAGGTTCAAATGGGCTTGTGGGATGGAGAAGGGCGGGGAGCGGGGGAGAGGGGGAGTTCCAGGTACCTGGATTTTTAAAATGCCATGAACAGGTAGAAAAAATAATCAAAAAGGCCAATGGACATCATTGGTAACTGAAAACTACGTGTAAATCAAAATGTAACTCGGAACTGATTTTCCCATAAGGAACAATGTTAGAAATGGGGGATTGGTTCCTCGGCCAAGGCCCGACACCCGATGCACAACAAGATACCCTGAATTTTACACTCAATCAATTATAGACGAGTAAGAATATATCAACAGTAACACAATTATTGACATAAAAATCATAGGAATGTACAGGTATGTACTGTACAGTATATAGTGTGTACTGTGCGGTATATAGTGTGTACTGTGCAGTATATAGTGTGTACTGTGTAGTATATAGTGTGTACTGTGTAGTATATAGTGTGTACTGTGTAGTATATAGTGTGTACTGTACAGTATATAGTGTGTACTGTGCAGTATATAGTGTGTACTGTGCAGTATATAGTGTGTACTGTGCAGTACATAGTGTGGACTGTATAGTATATAGTGTGTACTGTGCAGTATATAGTGTGTACTGTGCAGTATATAGTGTGTACTGTATAGTATATAGTGTGTACTGTATGGTATATAGTGTGTACTGTGGAGTACTGTACAGTGCAGTACTGTACACTGTACATCATCCACAAATTATCTAAAAAGCATAGACACAATTTTAGAGCCTTACAGTCCTGGGTTCATGGGTAGGTCTGGCTGGGTGAGGTTTTCAGGGGAAAGACTTCTTTGAGCTGACTTCGCTAAACTTTGGTTGGAGATATTCAAGGGTCATTGGTTGGAGTCTTAAGATTCTTGGTTCCAACTTTTTCCGGAGTCTTCTCTGCCCTCGCAAAGAAAGTGCCCAAGGAAGTTTGGTCTGATATTTTTCTCTTCTCCTTGTTAATCTCTGAAGGAGTTGGACATGTTGTCTATGCCCCTGTTCGGTGATTCACCGTGTCCAATGTTGGGGTCAGGTTCCTCAAACAAGGACATGGCAGCTTTCAAATATTGAAATGCCTCAGCCAATACAGTGGCACGGTGGCACAGTGGTTAGCACTGCTGCCTCAAAGCGCCAGGGATCCGGGTTCAATTCCGGCCTCGGGTGGCTGTGTGTGTGGAGTTTGCACATTTTCTCCAAGTGCTCTTGTTTCCTCCCACACTCCAATGAAGTGCAGGTTAGGTGGATTGGCCATACTAAATTGCCCCTTATTGTCCCCAGGGTAAATATGTGGGGTTATGGGGATAGGGCCTGGGTAAGATGCTCTATCAGAGGGTCGGTGCAGATTCAATGGGCCGAATGGCCTTCTGCACTGTAGGGATTCACTGAACACTGAACACATAGAATAGTGGACAGTGAAGAAGGTTAACTAGGATTGCAACGGGATCTTGAACAATTGGGCCAGTGGGTTGACGAATGGCATATGGAGTTTAATTTAGATAAATGCGAGGTGATGCATTTTGGTAGATCAAACCAGGGCAGGACTTACTCAGTTAATGGTAGGGCGTTGGGGAGAGTTACAGAATGGTTTCCTCCCACAGTCCAAAGATGTGTGGGTTAGGTTGATTGGCTGCGCTAAATTGACCCTAGTTTTGGGGGGGATTAGCAGGGTAAATATGTGGGGTGACGGAAATAGGGCGGGATCGTGCAGGCTTGGTGGATCGAATGGCCTCCTTCTGTACTGTAGGGATTTTATGATTCTATGAACATGCTGTGGTGGTCAGCTGACCAGCTGACCCGGTAGAAAGAGGAAGCAGAAGGGGATGGGAGGAGGTACTTGTGGCCCATGGCGTGGGTGTGTAACGAAGGATCTTTATTAAACTTTTACTTTGGATTGACTTTGGGAAGTTGTTGGTTTTTTTTGTTTATTCTTGCTTGCTACTGGAGGATTCTTACTGCCGGATAAACACCTGACACTTGGCACTAAACGATGGTTAAATCAACCCTTAACGATGTACCTGCGCCTTACAACAGGGTTTCCACATGACTGGGAGAAATGCCTCGGAACATCCCTGGAGTTTTCAGAATGGTACACAGGCAAAGGTTTACGTTTAATGTCACCCGCATTGGCACTGAGCGGAGGAGTGAGCCTATCTTTAGCAGCCTTGTACCTTGGCATGGATTTCTCCTCTTTGGCAGTGTAAGTTCTCAATTGCATTTTTTTCCCCGAAAGATTCCAGTTTGGTCAACATTAAAATCTTGCCGAGTGCAATGCCCACCCTCTACAATGATATCAGCCAACGTTTCAGGAATAGCACGAGTTCTCTCCGCATCAGCACTGGCAGATTCACCCGAGACCATGATCTTATGCAAGTCGGCCCTGGATTTAAGGGCGGCACGGTAGCACAGTGGTTAAGATTGCTGCTTCACAGCTCCAGGGACCTGGGTTCGATTCCTGGCTTGGGTCACTGTCTGTGTGGAGTTTGCACATTCTCCTTGTGTCTGCGTGGGTTTCCTCCGGGTGCTCCGATTTCCTCCCACAGTCCAAAGATGTGCGGGTTAGGTTGATTGGCCATGCTAAAATTGCCCCTTAGTGTCCTGAGATGTGTAGGTTAGAGGGATTAGTGGGTAAAATATGTAGGGATATGGGGGTAGGGCCTGGGTGGGATTGTGGTCGGTGCAGACTCGATGGGCCAAATGGCCTCTTTCTGTACTGTAGGGTTTCTATGATTCTATGAAAACTCATAAACCACCCCTGACTTGCATTGAAAAGTTCAGCATGAGAACTCTCCGCCTTTTGTTTCTCCAGATCATCGGAACGGCTCCTAGGGCGCGACCGTTCATGCCACGCTCCCGCTGCAACAAAGTCGGAGAATTTGGCAGCCAGCCACATCTCTGTTCACTGCAGCGGGATGGGAAAATCCCGCTGGCGTGAACCATGGTAACATTCCAGCTCTAGCCTTTTCCTGAATCACGCTTAAACTATGGTTAAATCAATCCTCAACGATGTACCTGCGCCTTACAACTGGATTTCCACAGGACTGGGAGAAATGCACAGCGTTGAGTTTGGTCCTCCTGCCAAACTATTAACAGTTTCTTGACCTGAGCAACAAGCTGTACAACACGCTGCTTAGCTATCACAGTTGATTACATAGGAGTCGAACACTTAACATGTCCCTGAATTCTTGGCTTGTCTTTCAGGAGGGCTCCTGATAGCCGTCCAGGGCAGATCCAAAGCTCTACCCATTTCAGTTTGCATCTCACCTTTTTCAGATCTCCTAATTATTTCCATTTTTTGTTTCCATAGTTATTCATAGAATCCCTACAGTGCAGAAGGAGGCCATTCAGCCCATCGAGTTGTTGGAAGGTATTTTGAGAGACAGGATCTACAGGCATTTAGAGAGGCAAGGACTGATTAGGGACAGTCAGCATGGCTTTGTGAGTGGAAAATCATGTCTCACAAATTTGATTGAGTTTTTTGAAGGGGTAACCAAGAAGATAGATGAGGGCAGTGCAGTTGATGTTGTCTACATGGACTTTAGCAAGATACCGCATGGTAGGTTGTTGCATAAGGTTAAATCTCATGGGATCCAGGGTGAGGTAGCTAAATGGATAAAAAACTGGCTTGATGACAAGCCAGAAGGTGGTTGCAGAGGGTTGTTTTCAAACTGGAGATCTGTGCCTCAGGGATCGGTGCTGGGTCCACTATTATTTGTCTTTTATATTAATGATTTGGATGAGAATATAGGAGGCATAGTTAGTAAGTTTGCAGATGACACCAAGATTGGTGGCATAATGGACAGTGAAGAAGGTTATCTCCGATTGCAACGGGATCTTGATCAATTGGGCCAGTGGGCTGACAAAAGGCAGATGGAGTTTAATTTAGATAAATGCAAGGTGATGCATTTTGGTAGATTGAACCAGGGCAGGGCTTACTCAGTTAATGGTAGGGCATTGGGGAGAGTTACAGAACAAAGAGATCTAGGGGTACATGTTCATAGCTCCTTAAAAGTGGAGTCACGGGTGGACAGAGTGGTGAAAAAGGCATTCGGCATGCTTGGTTTCATTGGTCAGAACATTGAATACAGGAGTTGGGATGTCTTGTTGAAGGTGTACAAGACATTGGTAAGGCCACACTTGGAATACTGTGTACAGTTCTGGTCCCCTATTATAGAAAGGATATTATTAAACCAGATAGAGTGCAGAAGAGATTTACTAGGATGCTATCGAGACTTGATGGTTTGAGTTATCAGGAGAGGCTGGATAGACTGGGACTTTTTTCTCTGGAGCGTAGGAGGCTGAGGGGTGATCTTATAGAGATCTATAAAATAATGAGGGGCATAGATCAGCTCGATAGTCAATATCTTTTCCCAAAGATAGGGAAGTCTAAAACTAGAGGGCATAGGCTTAAGGTGAGAGGGGAGAGATACCAAAGGGTCCAGAGGGGCAATGTTTTTCACACAGAGGGTGGCGAGTGTCTGGAACAAGCTGCCAGTGGTAGTAGTAGAAGCGGGTACAATTTTGTCTTTTAAAAAGCGTTTAGACAGTTACATGGGTAAGATGGGTATAGAGGGATATGGGCCAAACATGGGCAATTGGGACAAAGAGAATGTGCAAACTCCGCACAGACAGGGTTAAAAAAAAGGGGCGGCTTGGACAAGTTGGGCCAAAGGGCCTGTTTCCATGCTGTATACCTCTATGACTCTATACCGACAACAATCCCACCCAGGCCCTATCCCCGTAACCCCACATATTTACCCTGCTAATCCCTCTAAACTACGTATCTAGGGACACTAAGGGGCAATTTAGCATGGCCAATCAACCTAACCGGCACATCTTTGGATTGTGGGAGGAAACCAGAGCACCCGGAGGAAACCCACGCAGACACAGGTAGAACGTGCAAACTCCACACAGACAGTGACCCAAGCCAGAATTGAACCCAGGTCCCTGGAGCTGTGAGACAGCAGTGCTAACCACTGTGCTACCGTGCCGCTTTCCATTTCTTCGAAGAAACATCTCTTGCACCTTTATTATGGGCAAAGAAACTCTAAATTTGAAGGAAGAGTTTGGGGAAACAAAGACACCAAAGTCCTGTAAATGTTTCAAACAGCAACTAAACATCGACACGCATGTGTGAACGCCACAGACGTGATGCTGGGAGGTCGAAACATACATGGAAAGTCCAAACAGGGTGTCAATTTATAAAAGTCATAAACATCATCCATCGTAACTCGAACGTTGTAAAGTCAAGGACCGCCTGTACTGACCTTCATATCCAGAGGGTTGGACGCAAAGATGTAGAAGTCTTGCTTCAGGCCCTGGTGAGACCACACCTGGAGTACTACAAGCAACTGTAGGAAGGATATATCGGCGGGAGTGCAGCGTACGTTTACTGGAATTATACCTGAACTCTCAGTGACTACGAGGAGGGATTACACACACTAGTACTGTGCTCTTAGAATCACAGAATCCCTACAATGCAATCCATTTGGCCCATCGAGTCTGCAGCGACCAAAATCCCACCCAGGCCCTATTCTCGTAACCCCACATATTTAGCTGGCTAATCCCATGACACTAGGGTCAATTTGCCATGGCCAATCCACCTAACCCGCACACCTTTGGACTGTGGGAGGAAACCAGAGCACCCAGAGGAAACCCACGCAGACACAAAGAAAATGTGCAAACTCCACACAGACAGTGACCTGAGGTTGGAATTGAACCCGGGCCCCTGGCGCTGTGAGGCAGCAGTGCTAACCACAGTGCCACCGTGCCACCCGAAATTTAAAAAGCCGATCTGATCAAAGTTTTGAAACATTCGGGGAAACTGGTAGGGTAGATGGAGAGAAACTATTTCTGCTAGTCAGGGTGACTGGGCGAGAGGTCAATGTTTAAAATTAGTGCCAAGCTTAAGAAACACTTCCACACACAAAGGGTGCTAGAAAGTTTAGTTTATTTATTAATGTCAAAAGTAGGCTTACATTAACACTGCAATGAAGTTACTGTGAAAATCCAGCCCCTGTTCGGGTACACTGAGGGAGAATTTAGCATGGCCAATGCACCTAACCAGCATGTTTTTCAGATTTCAGAGCACCCGGAGGAAGCCCACACAGACACGGAGAGAACATGCAAACTCAACACAGACAAGTGACCCAAGCCGGGAATCGAACCCGGGTCCCTGGCGCTGTGAGGCAGCAGTGCTAACCACTGTGCCACCGTGCCGTCCCAGGTTGGAATTCCCATCCACAAACAGCATCTGACACCACACCAACCGTTAATCTTAAATCTGAAATGAATAGCATTTTGTTAACCAAAGGTGTTAAGGGGTACGGGACAGGGGTGGGGAGTTTGGGCACAGTTAATGCATGAGCTCATTGAATGGCAAATCTGTTTGAGGGGCTGAATGGCCTCCTCCTCTTCCTACCTTCTGAGCTTCTGTAACAGCAGCTATGAGAAGGTTGACTGCATACAATGCAATGCATAAAGATGATGCCAGGCCCAAAAGGAATTCACTTAACAAGAATCCACAGCTGAAGTTATAGATTAAAAGGGGAGTGAACACCGCAGGTGTACAAATAATATTTCTTTTACGGAATTCCAAATTTCTATTCACTCGCGTTGACATAATTGAAACAGTACGGGCTATAAAATTCTAATTGGACCTGTTCCACACTTTGATGCTGTGGCCACTAATGTCCCAGTTATAGTGCAACAAATCATTCAGTGTTGTAGCAGCAATAGGAGGGAGGGGGTGGCTGCTGTTACATGTCCTCCTCATGCTGCTATGGAGACAAGGCAGGGGAAAGGGGCTCAGTAGCGGGAGGGACGCTCCTCATTTTCCCCTACAGTTTCCCCCCCCCGACTCCCCCACCCCGTTCTCCTGAAGGTGCTAACTCATACTTGGATACAGAGTTACGACATTCTGTAACACAGCCAGCCAAACCACATCAGAGCCCAGACGGTTAGTGCGAGCAGGCTATTCAACTGCAGCGAGCATCACGATCAGCCAGATCTTATTTCACCCAATATCCAGGCTCAGCACAACTGTGCAATCAGCAGCGACAAGAGGCACTGAGTTCAACTGGCCACCAACAATCAGAGCTGGTCGGCATGGACACCAGGGGTCAGAGCTGGTTGGCATGGACACCAGGGGTCAGAGCTGGTTGGCATGGACACCAGGGGCCACAGCTGGTCAGCATGGACACCAGGGGTCAGAGCTGGTTGGCACCAACACCAGGAGTCAGAGCTGGTCGGCACCAACACCAGGGGTCAGAGCTGGTTGGCACCAACACCGGGGGTCAGAGCTGGTTGGCATGGATACCAGGGGTTACAGCTAGTTAGCACGGGCACCAGGGGTCAGAGCTGGTTAGCACGGACACCAGGGGTTACAGCTAGTTAGCACGGACACCAGGGGTCAGAGCTAGTTAGCACAGACAGCAGGGGTTACAGCTAGTTAGACACCAGGGCTCAGAGCTGGTTGGCATGGACACCAGGGCTCAGAGCTGGTTGGCATGTAGAGTAGGGTAGAGGGTGAACACACTGCATTCCAATAAGTGACTCACTGACAAACCTCTCCCACCCTGTCTGTTATCCACAGGACGAGTCGAGAGTGTGTTGGTGCACTCATCACTCGCCTGGGTGGCTGCGATTGCAGTTAACACTCAGGAAGCTCGACATTGTCCTGTAGAGGGCAAGCTATTCAACTGGAACCTCTCAAACTGGACATAATAAATCCCTCCTGTAACTAGCACACTGTGAATATAATATGTACATTATCCCTTTCTGAACCTTCTCCATCTCTCTCTGTCCTCCTTGTGAAGCTCCTTACCATCCACCTCTTTGACAAAGTGTTTGGTCGGCTGTCCTGATGTCTCCTTGTGTTGTGCAGTGTCAGTATTTCGCCTGATAACACTCCTGTGAAATGCTTCATAATGGTTCTAGAGTCATCAGGTGAAACAGCTCCGAGTGAGGCCATTCAGCCCACTATGACTCTTCTGACTATTTGAAAGAAGTTTTTAATTAAGCCCACTCCTCTCCTCCTTCTTCCGTTACTGTTCAAACGTTTCCTGTTCAAGTGTCTATCCAGTTCCCTTTTGAAAGTTACAATTGAATCTGTTCCATCAGCCTTTCAGGCAGAACATTCCAGAACCAAACACCTTGCTGCATGAAATAAATTCTCCTCATCTGATGTCTGGTTGCTTTTCCAATGACCGTAAAGCTCTGCTCTTTGGTTTTTGACCTTAAAAGTTTATTTATTATTACATTAACACAGCAATGAAGTTACTATGAAAATCCCCTAGTCGTTGCACTCTAGCGCCCGTTCAGGTATACTGAGGGAGAATTTAGCACGGCCAATGCACCTAACCAGCACGTCTTTCGGACTGTGGGAGGAAACCGGAGCACCCAGAGGGAACCCACGCAGACACGGGGAGAATGTGCAGACTCCACACCGACAGTGACCCAAGCCGGGAATCGAACCTGGGTCCCTGGCACTGTGAGGCAGCAGTGCTAACCACTGTGCCACCGTGCCACCCCTTTCCATCACTGGTCAGGGTTTCCCCTTCTTTATCACAGTCGATCGTGATTTTGATGATGTGTATAAAATTTACCATTGCTCTTCCCTGCGCTTGTCCAGTCCCTCCATGTGAGTGACGGTCTCTATCCTGGTACTGTTCCAGTCAATCCCCTCGGCCCTCTCTCAGAGTATGTATTAAATATGCTATGGATATACAATCTGTTAATCTACAGGTTGCACTGCAGCAGCCGCTCAAAAATACTTCAGCAGCAGCTCCTTCCTGTTGCAGTTAATAATTCTAAAGTTTTGGAACCGTCTTTAATTTAAGGAAAATGGAAGGGCAACCTGATAGAAATTTACCAAATGATGAGAGGCATGGACAGAATGGATAGTTGGAGTCTTTTTCCCAGGGTAGAAATGTCAATTACTAGGAGACATATGTTGAAGGTAAAAGGAGGAAAGTTTAAAGGAGAGGCGTGAGGCGAGTGGGAGGCAATGGCCTAGTGGTATTATCGCCAGACTATGAATCCAGAAACTGAGGGCCCGATTTTACCATTTTGATTCTAAGTGCTGAATCTGGGCGCAATTCAGATCTGACTTTGAAAAATGCTTCCAGGCGCCGCCATACGCACCCAGCCTGAAAAATAAATCGCAGGTCTGAATTGTGCTGTGGGCGGGGCTTATCGCGCCTGAATCGCTGCAGCTCCGATCGGAGTTTTGAACTGCGCGTGCGCAGTGAGGAAAAAAAATGGATAAACGCGCCCCTGTCACATCGCTCCCGGGCCGCAAAAAGTGGATAAAGTGGACCGGGAGTAAAAAACGGGAGTGATAGCCCCCACAGACATCGCCCCATCCCCACCACATAACTGTCCCCCTTATCCAGCCAGCCCCCTCCACTACCCAGACCAATCGTGACCCCCTGCCCCCCTTCGCCCCCCACCAATCACCCGCAGAGTGGCAGCAGTCCCTACCCACCCCCCTCTAGATAATGATCGGGCCTCCCTCCCCACCAACCAGAGAGCGATCTGGCCTCCCTCTGCCCTTCCCCTCCCCTGCCCCCCCGACAGACAACGAGCTGGCCTCCTTCCCCGTCCCCCGACCAGAGAATGATCAGGCCCGCCTCCCCCTCCCTCCTTCACCACTGATCTGAGTCAGAGAGCCGCTGGAAGCTCTGAACTCACCTCTTCAGCAGCTGGAGCGCCCGAAACAGACCTTTGCCGAGCAGGTCTGTTTTGCGCCGAATCTGGACGGGCGAACGTGATGGTAAAGGGGGAAATGCTGGTAAAGCTGGGCGGGCAGGCCATTAATTCAATTTAAATGTATGCAAATGCATTTAAATCGCCGTTGTGCCCGTTTCGGGCACGATTCGGATTGTGGTCATTTTCGGGCCTTGGTAAAGTGGGCATATGCGCAGACGCGGGCACCGATCACGTTAATGGCTCACGCCCAACTTTATCAAGTTTCCGTGCCCGCAATGGTAAAGTCAGGCCCTTAGTTCATGTTCCGGAGAATCGGGTTCAAATCCCACCACAGCAGATGGTGGAATTTGAATTCAATAAAAAAAATCTGGAACTGAGAATCTACTGATGACCATGAAACCGTTGTCAATTGTCAGAAAAACCCATCTGGTTCACTAATGTCCTTCAGGGAAAGAAATCTGGCTTCCTTACCTGGTCTGGCCTACATGTTACTCCAGAGCCACAGCAATGTGGTTGACCCTCAATTCCAAGGGCAACTGGGAATGGGCAATAAGTGCTGGCCCAGCCAGCGACGCCCATGTCCCACAAATGAACAAAAAAAAATTTTTTACACGATGGGTGGTAAGTTCCTGGAATGCGCTGCCAGAGAAGTAGATACAATGGCAACATTTAAGAGGCATCTTGACCGATACACGAACAGGCAACGAATAGAGGGATATGGACCGTGTAGAGGGAAAAGGTCTTTAGTTTAGAAAGGTGTCATGTGTCTGTGCAGGCTAGGTGGGCTGAAAGGCCTATTCGGGTGCTGTACTGTTCTTTGTTCTTTATCATGTGCCTTTGTGAAGCCTGCTTCACAACAGGTCTAGGGCAGATAAAGACCAAAGGGAGGTCCAGATTGTGTTACTAGGGCAATGGTCTAAGATGTTCACGGCTGGAGGCAATGGCAGCAGTTTCCGAAATCACAACAGGCATACTCTGATGTCTCCCAAAGTACCAGAAAGGTGTTAAAATATCAGGTTGGAAACAGTTGTGCTGTAAACTTCCAAAGTGCAAGAGAATTGGGGTCAAGAATAACAAATCCACATTTCAACCTGGATGCAAGGCTAATGAGTTTCTCGTTGCCAGGAGAAAGAGTTGAAAGAAAGCAATTTTTGAGATCAGGTTACAGGCTTCCTTAGAAATCAATGAATATCACAGACAGCAGTTCTGTATGGTCAACAGAGAGGAGGCTGCTTGGCTTTGCGATCTACCACAGCGGGATGCAGGTGGAAGATTCTCTCCAGTCGAAGAGGTGCATTGCACAGACAGCTAAGGAATCTGGGAGATTTGTCCAGGCGCGGCCAGAGGGGAAGAATCACTGGGACAGGCTTTGCTTCAGGTAGTGGATTGAGGAAACTCTGCAAAAGCTTGGAGAAGTGTCTGGTAGCAGTCACTCAAAGTCCTTACTTGATGAAACCGGGAAATGTGAAGCCATTGGAAGCTACTGTAGACTGTTAAAAGGGCTGTAATTCAGTGGAGAGTGCAATGGGTGATAAGTATAAGAGGGGAATGTTTCTTTAATAGTTCAAAGTATAAGATGCCTACAGCTTATACTTTTTACTTGAAATATAGTGTTCAATTCTGGTCGCCACACTACCAGAAGGATGTGGAGGCTTTGGAGAGGGTACAGGAAAGATTTACCAGGATGTTGCCTGGTATGGAGGGCATTAGCTACGTAGAGAGGTTGGAGAAGCTTGGTTTGTTCTCACTGGAATGACGGAGGTTGAGAGGTGACCTGATAGAAGTCTACAAGATTGTGAAGGCATGGACAGAGTGGATAGTCAGAAGCTTTTTCCCAGGGTGGAAGAGTCAATTATGAGGGGGCATGGGTTTAAGGTGCGAGGGGCAAGGTTTAAAGGAGATGTATGAGGCAAGTTTTTACACAGACGGTGGTGGGTGCCTGGAACTCGCTGCGGGGGGAGGTAGTGCAAGCATGTACGGTAGTGACTTTTAAGGAGCATCTTGACAAATACATGAATAGGATGGGAATAGAGGGATATGGTCCCCGGAAGGGTAGGGGGTTTTAGTTCAGTCAGGCAGCACGGTCGGTGCAGGCTTGGAGGGCCGAAGGGCCTGTTCCTGTGCTGTAATTTTCTTCATTCTTTGTTCTTTGCACAAAAAGAAAATGTTTAGTTACTAGAGCATATGGTCCTTTGCTACAGTAAGCATTAAAAAGCGAAATCTTTTGTCATTCTGTCAGCTACTGGAAGTTCAAATTTCTTTTTAAGAATTATTGGTTTCCATGGGGACTGTCTCCCCCATCACTGGGACATGGGAATGATATTCACCTTCAAGTTCTCTTCCAAATCGCATGGAATTCTGATTAGGACAGACATTGCCGTTCCTTCACTATGACTGAGGCACAATTGTGGGGTTCACTGTCGCCTCATGGACAGCAGTGGTTCAAGGGGACAAGACATTGCCAACTTCTCAGGGCACGTTTGGGACCGGCAATAAATGCAGCTTCATCCACAACCTGAGAACAAGTGTCGCTTAGCTCCCAAGCAGTGTGGCCAACACTCCGGGATTGCCCTGGAGTTTCCAGCAATTGAAGATTAATCCCCGAAACACCACTGTTGGGTCCATTCATTCGTTTGAAGAGACGAGGGGACAGCACTTGGTATGAGTTTAAAAATGGTTTTAGTGAACAGAACTTTAAAAAATTGACATGACAGAAGCAAAAAGAAAGCGAACTTGGAGAACAGCTTCTCAGCGAGGCTCTCTAATCTAAAAATTGAACAGAAACTCAACTTGATCTGGATTTTGAAACACTGAACACACACAAGCTAAAATACAAAATATATTTCAACCCTTATCTCATTATTGGAAGTGCTTTTCACAGGCTGTCTCCGTCTAGAAAAACAATCCTAGCAGCTGCTGTTATGAGAAACTTGTTTGCCTGCATTGTGTACCCGTCAGGAATGCAGTCAATTTTGAGCTAACCCATCATGCCTTCTGATTCTACATGTAGCCAAGTTAGCTACAATTGGTGAGCTTAGCAGAGTTAGTTAACCCCATACAGGCTAACATTTAAATGTAATTGCGCATAGGCAGATATATCTTAAATGAAGTCTTTGCGTAAACTGAAGAAAACAGGACGACGCATACACAGGATCTCTTAGCTACTCGCAAAGTATCATTTTTTGGGGCAGCACAGTGGTTAGCACTGCTGCCTCACAGTGCCATGGACCCGGGTTCGATTCCCAGCTTGGGTCACTGTCTGTGTGGAGTCTGCACCTTCTCCCCATATCTGCATGGGTTTCCTCTGGGTGCTCCAGTTTCCTCCCACACTCCAAAGATGTGCAGGTTAGGTGGATCGGCCACGGTAAAATGCATGGGGTTACGGGGATAAGGCAGAGGGGTTGTTGGGGTGTCGGTGAGCCTGGTAAGATGCTCTTTTGGAGAGTTGGTGCAGATTCAATTGACAGAATGGCCTCCTTCTGCACTGTTGGGATATTTTGAGTCAGCTGCAAGTCTAAAATTAAACTTTTAAAGTTAATTTATTAGTCACAAGTAAAGCTTACATGAACACTGCAATGAAGTTACTGTGAAATTCCCCTAGTCACCACACTCCGGCACCTGTTCGGGTCAATCCACCTAACGCACACGTCTTTCAGACTGTGGGAGGAAACTGGAGCACCCGGAGGAAACCCACGCAGACACGGGGAGAATGCGCAAACTCCACACAGACAGTGACCCAAGCCGGGAATCGAACCCGGGTCCCTGGTACTGTGAGGCAGCTGTGCTAACCACTGTGCCACCATGCCACCCAAGTCCCAGGAAGTTGGGTCCGTTCTCACTTACTGTTGGCCTGAGATCCTGATGTCAGTACCTGAGAGAGGAAAGAGCCTGGACCGACAACAACCCCACCCTGTAACCCCATGTATTTAGCCTGCTAAGGCCCCTGACTAAGGGGCAATTTATCATGCCTAACCTGCACAACCTTTGGACTGTGAGAGGAAACCAGAGCACCCGGAGGAAACCCACGCAGACACGGGGAGAACGTGCAAACTCCACACAGACAGTGACCCGAGGCCAGAATTGAACCCAGGCCCCTGGCGTTGTGAGGCAGCAGTGCTAACCACTGTGCCACCGTGCCGCCCCCTGATTTTGAGTTTCAACTCTATTTTCCCACCCGCTCCCTTATTCCCTGGAGACCAAAACTCCCAGCCTTAAATGTATCTAAGAAAGGAACTTCCACAACCCTCTGAGGTGGAGAATTCACAAACGCTCTGAGTGAAGTAATTCTCCTGATCTCCGTCCTCAGTGATGGGCCCCTCACATCTCTGTGTACATTCTGTCAGCTTACTCTGCCGTGCTCACTCTCACCACGTGTGGACATTGACTCTGGCATTCCGAAAGCATTGCCACAACGCTCTGCAGTCCCAGAACCCCACCACTGGACCCTGAGAGGGTCAGGAATATTAACAAAGCGGTGTTAGTTGTGTTTTACTCCCGGGGCTCTCCTGGGGAGTGGAAAGGAAGGACAGTTACCACAGCCACATTGATGGACACAGGAAAACTCTGCATTCGCACCTCTTCGACTTTCCCCTTGTTTTTGTGGCTATGACTCATCTTTCATTCCCTCCCCCCTGCAGTATAAATATCTCCCACTTTCTCTGCCTTTTAGCTTTGACAAAGGGTCATCTGGACTCGAAACGTCAGCTCTTTTCTCTCCTTACAGCTGCTGCCAGACCTGCTGAGATTTTCCAGCATTTTCTCTTTTGGTTTCAGATTCCAGCATCCGCAGTAATTTGCTTGTATTTAGTTCCTGGACATCTTTTTCTGTTAAATATTACACTTCATAGAATCCCTACAGTACAGAAGGAGGCCATCGGCCCATCTACCCTGCGCTGAACACAATCCCACTTAGTCCCTATCCCCGTAACCCCCACATACTAACAATAGCTAGTCCCCCAGAAACTAAGGGACAATTTAGCATGGCCAATCCACCTAACCTGCACGTCTTTGGAGCACCCGGAGGAAACCCACACAGACACGGGGAGAACATGCAAATTCCACACAGATAGTGAGCCGAGCGGGAATCGAACCCGGGTCCCTGGCGCTGCGAGGCAGCAGTGCTAACCACTGTGCCGCCTCCTTAAGGAGGCAATTCTAATAGAAATACATCACTACCTTGTTGAGGTTAATTAAGATAATGCCAGGCGTTATTTTGAGCTCCCCGAGCTCTCAGCATTTGACTGTGGTGCATTGACCCGAATAGGTGCCGAAGTGTGGCGACTGGGGGAAATTCACAGTAACTTCATTGCGGTGTTAATGTAAGCCTTATTTGTGACATTAATAAATAAACTTTTACTTTAACTCTTTCTCGTGCAGATAAACCTGACGATCTTTCACTGAAGAAAGGGATGGGTTCAGATCGATTTCACCCTGTTGTGGAAACTAGCTCTCAGTCTGGCTGCAGCGCACAGTTCCCAACATTACAGTCTCCAGTCCCTCGCTCGCTCTGTTTCAGGGCCACAATTAAAAGTATTGGTTCACAGAACAAATTTGAGTTTTGAGAACATTGTGCAAACGCAGAGATAAAAGCAAAGTACTGCAGATGCTGGAATCTGAAACAAAATGTTGGAAAATCTCAGCGGGTCTGACATCTGTGGGGAGAGAATAGATCCAATGTTTCGAGTCTGGATGACCCTTTCTCAGAGCTCTGACTCCAGACCTGCGACGTTAGCTCTCTCTCCACAGATGCTGTCAGACCTGCTGAGATTTTCCAGCATTTCCTGTTTGTGTCTCAGATATGTTTTTAATCGGTTCCCCTTGGACCGAGCCAATTAATCTGAGCGACTGCTACCAGCCTTGGATTCATTTCTAACCCCTTTCATTGCTGCATCCATAAGGCCTAGGAGTAGATGTAGGCCATTCAGCCCATCGAACATGCTCTGCTATTCAATGAGATCATGAGTGATCTGATGTGATAATCCTCAACTCCACTTCCCCGTCTTATCCCCATGAATAACATGCGCTGTGGATAAAGGGGAACTGGTAGATATACTGTACTTAGGTTTCCAGAAGGTATTTAATAAGGTGCCACATGGGGAAGCCGTGATGAAGTTGGAGAGGCTCATTAATGACAGGAAATAAACTTGGGCTGGGATTTTCCACCAAAATCACCTTGAAACGCCATAGTATACAAGGCCAAGTGCTGGAGAATGGGATTCGAATAGACAGGTGATTGATGACCAGCACAGACATGATGGGCTGAAGGGCCTCTTTCTTTGCTGTAAAGCTCTATGGGGGCGATTCTCCCATCCCGCTGTGCCACTTCTGTAGTACATTGGGCCGGGAGACTCGAGCGGAGGCCGATTCGTGGGCTCTCCGCTGGGTGCCATGGCCTCCGCGAGTCTCCAGGGGGTTGGATTTCCTGTGCCGTCAGCTCCGTGCCAGAAATCGGCGCAGAGCTGCATAATTTATTTAGATGATCATTTTACTGCAATTGAAATTTCAAGTCTGAAGTTAAATCTGAAGTCTCCAGGCCCACTAGCCTACTGCCCCCCCCCCCCACCCTCCACCCCCCCCCCCCCCCCCCCCCCCCGCTACCCCCTCAGCCAGGAGTGTTTCACTCCAGTGGGGTTTACAGTATCTCCCCACTTGTGGGGAGCCGATGGCCTGACCTCACTGGAATGAAGGGGGGGGGGGTGCAATTGAATCCCCCCCCCAGACGGTCAGGTGCTGGGAGGGTGCCTCTAGGCATTGCCACCTTGGCAGTGCCAGCCTGGGCCCCCTGGCACTGCCCAAGGGGCAAAGTGCCAATGCCTAGGGGCATCTTGGCACTGCCCACCAGGCATCTGGCGGGGTCTAATCGGGGTGGGATCTGATGGGGGAAGGGCCTCTGGGGGGTGGGTGCGATCGGTGGGGGGAGGATGGGGGGTGGTGGTCCTGCTGCCATTCTGCATACGGATTGTGAGCAGAGGGGGGCCTGCGATCGGGGCTGGCCATCAGGATGGGGGGGGGTCAGGGCTACGGAGGGGGGGGTTGACATTGCGGGGGAGTCGGGACTGCCGTTTGGGGGGGTTGATCGGGGCGGGGGGATTGGGAGATCGGGGCTGTGGGGGGGAGGGGGGGCAGTTCGAGTCGGGCCGGTGGGTGGGTGGGTGTGGGGAGGGGGGGGTGGGGGGTGGGGGGGGCCGGGGTCGAGGCTGGCCTGTTTTGGCAGTCAGCGATTGTGCCTTGGGGGTGCTGGGTGTTGCATGGCCGGCGATCGGGATGCCAGCGGTGCGGGGCTACTGCACATACGCCGATCTCCACTACGACAGAACAGGTATGCGCAGTGGCCCACTCAGCGCTGTGCGGCTGGCCTCTCAGGTGGGAATAGGTCCTGCCCACTGATTTCTGAAATGAATCACACTAGTGCACTCTGCAGTGAACAGAGTGTGGGAGATTCATTCTGAAAATCCCGCTGAAAAAACTCGTGTGATTTACTCCAGTTTTCACACAAATTTGACGTTTAGAATTTTTTGGGAGAATCGCTCCCCTTTGATTCACTTACTGATTAAAAATCTCTCTATCTCAGCCTTAAACATACTTAACAACCCAGCCCATTAGGCACTCTGCAGTTAAGAATTCACTACCCTCTGAGAGAAGAAATTCCTCCTCATCTCTGTCTCCAATGGGATGACCCCTTTACCCTGAGATGGTGCCCTCTGGCCCTAGGCTCTCCCACAAAGGGGAACAACCTCTCAGCATCTACCCTGTCAAGCCCCCTGAGAATCCTATTTCCCTTCTGAAAGTTACTACTGAAACTGCTCACCCACCCGCGCCCCATCCCCTCTGCCCAAAGTGGGTTTGGATACATAGCAGGAAATGAATAGGTGAACCTGACCGAATATCTCTAACTATCCAGCTCTGCCAATGGTGTGGGGGGTAGCAGGAATACGATGGGCCGAATGGTGCTTTATGACTCTATGTGGATATATATGACATATTGTGCTGAATATAGGGAGCTGGTCACCTGCTGTCACCTAAACTGATTTCATTTGATTTATTATTGTCACATAGATCATGGGATCCTACAGTGCAGAAGGAAGCCATTCAGCCCATCGGGTCTGCATCGACCACAATCCCACCGGTCCTATCCCCATAGAATAAAATCATAGAATCCCTCCAGTGCAGAAGGAGGCCATTCAGCCCATCAAGTCTGCACCGACCACAATCCCATCCAGACCCCATCTCCATAACCCCATGCATTTACCCTAGCTAGTCCCCCTTACACTACGGGGCAATTTAGCATGGCCAATCCACCTAACCCGCACATCTTTGGACTGTGGGAGGAAACCGGAGCACCCGGAGGAAACCCACGCAGACACGGGGAGAATGTGCAAACTCCACACAGACAGTGACCCAAGCCGGGAATCAAACCCGGGTCCCCGGTGCTGAGACAGCAATGCTAAGCACTATGCCACCGTGCCACTCCATATACTGATAGACAGTGAAAAGTATTGTTCCTTGCGCGCTATACAGTCAAAGCATACCATACATAGAGTACACAGGGGAGAAGGAAAGGAGGTGCAGAATGTAGAGTTGCAGTTACAGGTAGTGTAGAGAAAGATCAGTTTAATATAAGGTAGGCCCATTCAAAAGTCTGACAGCAACAGGGAATGTAATGTGTTAAATTGGTAATTTATATAAACTGTTCATTTATATTTTTAAGAAACCCACAAACATCCTTCTTGTAAAAGGAGTTATTAGTGCAGCATTTCTGTGTCTATTTCACATGGAATTCCGCTGTTAACGTTTAGCTGGACAAATGATACAAGCAAGCAACACCAAGTTTGGAAATTTGTGACATTTGGGACTATAACCCCGGCACCAGGATGTCCAATAAAACAGCGGTACCCCAATTTGTGTTGGGTTGATTTTCCCTGTCCTGTCCTCCTCTCCAGGGTCCAACACACAAAACCCAGAAATTACATTTTAAATAGTTTCCCACCAACACATCCATCCCCCTGAATATAAAAACAGTCTGTGGAAGGAAAGTGAAGGGTTTGATAGATATACAAGGGATTCAATCATCATTGCTACTAGTGACACACTGGTTACAAATGCGATTGCCCGGGGCAATTTTATATTAATACAGAGAATAGGTCAGGCCGTTCGGCCCAGCCAGTACATACTAGCGTTTATCCACTACTGGAGCCTTTGCAAATCAGCAATATCCCTCTATCCGCTTCTCACTCCTTGTGACAACTCCACCGATTCAAACACTCCCCCTGTGGGAGCAAGCTCCACCACTCTCTGGCTAATAAAGTTTCTCCTGAACTCCCTATTGGAGACTGTCCCACACTGGCAGCCTCTACTTTAACTTGTGTTGAATGCTCCCTCCACCCACATTGTCTGTACCTTTAAGACCTGGCTGGCTGTAGAGATTTGCATTCTAATTAGTATTACATAGAACATAGAACATAGAAAGCCACAGCACAAACAGGCCCTTCGGCCCACAAGTTGCGCCGATCACATCCCCACCTCTAGGCCTATCGATAGCCCTCAATCCCATTAAATCCCATGTACTCATCCAGAAGTCTCTTAAAAGACCCCAACGAGTTTGCCTCCACCACCACCGACGTCAGCCGATTCCACTCACCCACCACCCTCTGAGTGAAAAACTTACCCCTGACATCTCCTCTGTACCTACCCCCCAGCACCTTAAACCTGTGTCCTCTCGTAGCAACCATTTCAGCCCTTGGAAATAGCCTCTGAGAGTCTACCCTATCCAGACCTCTCAACATCTTGTAAACCTCTATCAGGTCACCTCTCATCCTTCGTCTCTCCAGGGAGAAGAGACCAAGCTCCCTCAACCTATCCTCATAAGGCATGCCCCCCAATCCAGGCAACATCCTTGTAAATCTCCTCTGCACCCTTTCAATGGCTTCAACATCTTTCCTGTAATGAGGTGACCAGAACTGCGCGCAGTACTCCAAGTGGGGTCTAACCAGGGTCCTATAAAGCTGCAGCATTATCTCCCGACTCCTAAACTCAATCCCTCGATTAATGAAGGCCAGTACGCCGTACGCCTTCTTGACCGCATCCTCCACCTGCGAGGCCGATTTATTCTGTAACTTGATTTCTGTGTCTGTGCACTGTTTGAGAGCACATTTCCACTCCATCTGACGAAGGAGCAGTGCTCCGAAAGCTTATGGTATTTGCTACCAATTAAATCTGTTGGACTTTAACCTGGTGTTGTGAGACTTCTTACCCAGCCTCGACAGTCACATACCTTCCCCCTCCTGAAACAGTCTCTCTGCATCAAAAACCATTCAGGATTTTAAGGATCTTCAAGGGGGGTCACATCTCACCTTCTTTCACCAAGGGAGAGAGGGAACCTCTCAGCGAAGACTCATCCTTAGAAAATCTCCAAAAGCCGCTTTGACCACAGTGAAGTCTATACTAATATTGGAAGTGTGGTCAATCCATACAGACACCTGTCCTTCTATATCCCAGGAAAAGAATATCGCAACAGAAATTTCTATGCCAATCCTTTCCCCTCGTAAATGATAGGCAGAAAATGAAACATTGATACAGATCTGTCCCCAACTGAATTCCCCTTTCAAAGTTTGGGAGTCAGCACAAGTTAGGAGTTTGCTACAATTACACGTGGGAGCAGAAACTTACCAGATATCTGACACACCGTGTGGTAATCCTCGCAGCAGTCTCCTGTTTTCTGACAGTAAGCATCGCAGTAACACACCGCCCGTCTCCTGGTGAGATCCCAACAGTCGTTACTCCTGCCTGTGCAACATTTGGGGTTTTCTCTGTTGAAGCAGCCCCCCGCGACCCCTGGGAGGCAGGCTGTCAGCGCCAGAGCCCCACAGTACAGAGCCAAATAGCCTCTGATAATCGCCAGCTTCCCCATCGCCTCCCTTCTCCTCCTCTCGCTCTCCTTTTTAAAAAATTTTTTTTTAAATCCTCTCCCCCCCGCCCCCCCTCCCGCCCCTCACACGCCAGTCCTTTTACACATAGAAATGGAAAGTGGGTGAAAAATTCTCTGTGGCTCAATAAGTTAAACAAGGAAGGGAGGCGATGATTCTGTCAGAGGGAGGGAGGCAGCGTTGACAGCAGACTTTCTGATCAGTTCAGTGGCTGGTGTATCTTGCAGGCGGTGGGGAGGTGTAAGCAGCAGTGAAACTCCTGTGGCTGCTGGAAGGGGTCTCAATGTTCAGCATTGGCCACACTGAGAGGCTGTGGCAGCACAAACTCTGCAGCACTCTCACCCCGCCTTCTTTTACATGAAACTCTCCACTGGTCCTAGTGCCCCATCTCTTCCTTCACCCACACACAGGCTCCAGGGATCGGGCGTCTGGGGACTCACTGCCCGAGTTGGTGGTGGGGGCACAGACCCTCCTTTACAAAGTAACTGGATCTGCACCTGAACGAGACGATGGCGCAGTGGTGAGCACTCACAGCGTCAGGGACCCAGCTTGGGTCATAAGAACATAAGAACTAGGAGCAGGAGTAGGCCATCTGGCCCCTCGAGCCTGCTCCGCCGTTCAATAAGATCATGGCTGATCTTTTCGTGGACTCAGCTCCACTTACCCGCCCGCTCACCATAACCCTTAATTCCTTTACTGTTCAAAAATGTATCTATCCTTGCCTTAAAAATATTCAATGAGGTAGCCTCAACTGCTTCACTGGGCAGGGAATTCCACAGATTCACAACCCTTTGTGTGAAGAAGTTCCTCCTCAACTCAGTCCTAAGTGTTTATCTGGAGTAAGGGGAAATATGAAGCCATCAGGCAGGAGATTAGAGGCGTAAATTGGAAGGAGGTATTCTCGAGGAAAAGTACCGAAGTAAGGTGGCAGATTTTCAAGGAATGTTTGTCTGGAGTTCTGCATGACAACGTTCCGATGAGACAGGGAGGTTTTGGTAGGTTACGGGAACCATGGTGCACAAAAGCTGTGCTGAACCTGGTCGAAAAGAAAAGGAAAGCATACAAAAGGTTCAGAGAGCTAGGCGATGATAGGGATCTAGATGAGTATACAGCTTGTAGGAAGGGACTTAAGAAAGAAATTAGGAGAGCCAGAAGGGGTCACGAGAAGGCCTTGGCAGGTAAGATTAAGGAGAACCCTAAGGCGTTCTATAAATATGTGAAGAGTAAAAGGATGAGATGTGAAGGAATAGGACCTATAAAATGTGAAGGTGAGAAAGTCTGTACAGAACCGGAAGAAATAGCAGAGGTGCTTAATGAATATTTTACCTCGGTATTCACGGTGGAAAAAGACCTGGGTGGTTGTACTACAGGATTGAGGCGGACTGAAAAGATTGAGTATGTGGACATTAAGAAAGAGGATGTGTTGGAAATTTTGAATAGCATCAAGATAGATAAGTCGCCGGGACCGGATGGGATGTACCCCAGGTTACTGTGGGAGGCGAGGGAAGAGATTGCAGAGTCTCTGGCAATGATCTTTGTGTCATCGATGGAGACAGGAGAGGTTCTGGAGGATTGTGGACGTGGTTCCTATATTCAAGAAAGGGAATAGGGATAGCCCAGGAAATTACCGACCGGTGAGTCTAACCTCAGTGGTTGGTAAGTTGATGGAGAAGATCCTGAGGGACAGGATTTATGAACAATTAGAGAAGTTTAGTATGCTCAAAAGTAGTCAGCACGGCTTTGTCAAAGGCAAATCGTGCCTTACGAGCCTGGTGGAGTTCTTTGAAAATGTGACTAAACACATTGACGAAGGAAAAGCGGTAGATGTGGTTTACATGGACTTCAGCAAGGCGTTCGATAAGGTCCCCAGTGCAAGACTTCTCGAGAAAGTGAGAGGGCGTGGGATCCAAGGGGCTGTTGCCTTGTGGATCCAGAACTGGCTTGCCTGCAGAAGACAGAGAGTGGTTGTAGATGGGTCTTTTTCTGAATGGAGGTCGGTCACCAGTGGAGTGCCCCAGGGATCTGTTCTGGGACCCTTTCTGTTTGTCATTTTCATAAATGACCTGGATGAGGAAGTAGAGGGATGGGTTGGTAAGTTTGCCGACGACACGAAGGTTGGTGGTGTTGTGGATAGGTTGGAGGGATGTCAGAAGCTGCAGCATGACATAGATAGGATGCAAGACTGGGCGGAGAAGTGGCAGATGGATTTCAACCCGGATAAGTGTGTAGTGGTCCATTTTGGCAGGTCAAATGGGATGAAGGAGTATAATATCAAGGGTAAGACTCTTAGCAGTGTAGAGGATCAGAAGGACCTTGGGGTCCGGGTCCATAGGACTCTTAAATCGGCCTCGCGGGTAGAGGAGGTGGTTAAGAAGGCGTATGGTGTGCTGGCCTTTATCAATCGAGGGATTGAGTTTAGGAGTCGGGAGATAGTGATGCAGCTTTATAAGACCCTCATCAGACCCCACTTGGAGTACTGTGCTCAGTTCTGGTCGCCTCATTACAGGAGGGATGTGGAAATGATTGATAGGGTGCAGAGAAGATTTACAAGGATGTTGCCTGGATTGGTTGGCATGCCTTATGAGGAGAGGTTGAGGGAGCTCGGTCTTTTCTCCTTGGAGAGACGAAGGATGAGAGGTGACCTGATAGAGGTGTACAAGATGTTGAGAGGTATAGATCGGGTGGATTCTCGGAGGCTTTTTCCCAGGGCTGAAATGGTTGCTACGAGAGAACACAGGTTTAAGGTGCTGGGGAGTAGGTACAGAGGAGATATCAGGGGTAAGTTTTTCACTCAGAGGGTGGTGGGTGAGTGGAATCGGCTGCCATCAGTGGTGGTGGAGGCAAACTCGATAGGGTCTTTTAAGAGACTTCTGGATGAGTACATGGGACTTAATAGGATTGAGGGTTATAGGTAAGCCTGTATATAAGCCTAGGTAGGTAGGGACATGACTGGCGCAACTTGTGGGCCGAAGGGTCTGTTTGTGCTGTATTTTTTTCTATGTTCTATGTTCTAAATCTGCTCCCCCTTATTTTGAGGCCATGCCCCCTAGTTCTAGTTTCATCCGCCAGTGGAAACAACTTCCCTGCTTCTATCTTATATATTCCCTTTATAATCTTATATGTTTCTATAAGATCATTCCTCATTCTTCTGAATTCCGATGAGTATGGCTCCAGTCTACTCAGTCTCTCCTCATAAGCCAACCCTCTCAACTTCGGAATCAACCCAGTGAATTTCCTCTGCACCCCCTCCAGTGCCAGTATGTCCTTTCTCAAGTAAGGAGACCAAAACTGTACTCAGTACTCCAGGTGTGGCCTCACTGTCTGTGTGGAGTTTGCACGTTCTCCCCATGTCCTTTATTTTATTCATTCATGGGACATGAGTGTCACTGGTTGGCCAGCATTTATTGCCCATCCCGAGTTACCCTTGAAGGGCAATTGAGAGTCAACCACATTGCTGTGGCCCTGGAGTCCCATGTAGGCCAGGCCAAATAAGGAAGGCCATTGTCATAAAAGCCCATCTGCTTCACTAATAGAGAAGGCAATCTGCCGTCCTCACACCGCCAGGGACCCAGGTTCTAATCTGGCCTTGGGTGACTGTCTGTCCATGGACTGTGGGAGGAAACCGGAGCACCCGGAGGAAACGGGTAAGTTGAAAGGGATTCAGGACCGGCACATTCCTGCAAGGATGAAGGATAAGTATGGCAAGTTTTGGGAACCTTGGATAACAAGAGATAGCGTGAGCCTAGTCAAAGAGAAAAAAGAAGCATTTGTCAAAGGTAGGAGGCTGGGAACACGTGTGTGGAATACATGGAAAGTAGAAAGAAACTTAAGCAGGGAGTAAGGAGGGCTAAAAGGGGCCATGAAAAGTCATTGGCCAGCAGGATTAAGGAAAATCCCAAGGCTTTTTATACATATATAAAGAGCAAGAGGGTAGCCAGGGAGAGGGTTGGCCCACTCAAGGACAAGGGAGGGAATCTATGCGTGGAGCCAGAGGAAATGGACGAGGTATTAAATGAGTACTTTGCGTCGGTATTCACCAAAGAGAAGGACTTGGTGGATGATGAGTCTGGGAAAGGATGTGTAGATAGTTTGAGTCATATTGAGATCAAAAAGGAGGAGGTATTGGAGTTCTTGAGAAACATTAAGGTAGACAAGTCCCCAGGGCCTGATGGGATATACCCCAAAATACTGAGAGAGGCAAGGTAGGAGATTGCTGGGGCCTTGAGAGAAATCTTTGTATCCTCACTGGCTACAGGAGAGGCCCCAGAGGATTGGAGAATAGCCAATGTTATTCCTTTGTTTAAGAAGGGTAGCAAGAACAATCCAGGTCATTACAGGCTGGTGAGCCTGACGTCAGTGGTAGGGAAATTATTTGGAGAGGATTCTTCGGGACAGGATTTACTCCCACTTGGAAATAAATGGACATATTAGCGAGAGGCAACATGGTTTTGTGAAGGGGAGGTCGTGCCTCACCAACTTGATCAAGTTTTTCGAGGAAATGACGAAGATGATTGATGAGGGTAGGGCAGTGGATGTTGTCTACATGGACTTCAGTAAGGCCTTTGACAAGGTCCCTCATGGCAGACTGGTGCAGAAGGTGAAGTTGCATGGGATCAGAGGTGAGCTGGCAAGGTGGATACAAAACTGGCTCAGTCAGAGAAGACAGAGGGTAGCAGTGGAAAGGTGCATTTCTGAATGGAGGGCTGGGGCAAGTGGCGTTCCTCAGGGATCAGTGCTGGCAACTTTGCTGTTTGTAATATATATAAATGATTTGGAGGAAAATGTAACTGGTTTGATTAGTAAGTTTGCAGATGACACAAAGGTTGGTGGATTTGCGGATAGCGATGAGGACCATCAGCAGGATATAGATCAGTTGGAGACTTGGGCAGAGAGATGGCAGATGGAGTTTAATCCGGACAAAGGAGTGAGGTAATGCATTTTGGAAAGTCTAATACAGATAGGAAATATACAGTAAATGGCAGAACTCTTGAGAATATTGATAGGCAGAGAGGGATCTGGGTGTAGAGGTACACAGATCAGTGAAAGTGGCAATGCAGGTGGAGAAGGTAGTCAAGAAGGCATACGGCATGTTTGCCTTCATTGGGCGGGCCATTGAGTTTAAAAATTGGCAAGTCATGTTGCAGCTTTATAGAACCTTAGTCAGGCCGCACTTGGAATATAGTGTTCAATTCTGGTCGCCACACCACCAGAAGGATGTGGAGGCTTTGGAGAGGGTACAGAAAAGATTTACCTGGATGTTGCCTGGTATGGAGGGCATTAACTATGCGGAGAGGTTGGAGAAACTTGGTTTGTTCTCACTGGAATGACGGAACTTGAGGGACTACCTGATAAATGTCTACAAAATTATGAGAGGCATGGACAGAGTAGATAGTCAGAGGCTTTTTCCCAGGGTGGAAGAGTCAATTATTGGGGGGCACAGGTTTAAGGTTCGAGGGGCAAGATTTAAAGGAGATGTACGAGGCAAGTTTTTTACACAGAGGGTGGTGGGTGCCTGGAACTCGCTGCCGGGAGAGGTAGTGGAAGCGGATACGATAGTAACTTTTAAGGGGTGTCTTGACAAATACATGAATAGGATGGGAATAGAGGGATATGGCCCCCAGAAGGGTAGGGGGTTTTAGCACAGTCGGGCAGCATGGTCTGTGCAGGCTTGGAGGGCCGAAGGGCCTGTTCCTGTGCTGTAATTTTCTTTGTTCTTTGTTCATTGAAACCCACGCAGACATGGGGAGAACGTGCAAACTCCACACAGGCACTCGAGGCTGAATTGAACCTTAGTCCCTGGTGCTGTGAGGCAGCAGTGCTAACCTCTGTGCCACCGTGCCACCCTTTTCAAGTTTTCACTTTTTGTGTGGGCGCATGGGGATCTTTGTCTTCAGCTCCAAGTCCCGTTGATCATGCGCATGAGGGCCTGACCAACATAAATCTAAACTGCGTACGTGTGGCTCTTTCTCAGCCAAAGTATGCGCGGGAATTCCGAGATTCGTTGGGTCCTGGAGATGTCAGCCACAGAGCTGAAGACGAAGGTTAGTTTTAGTTTAATTACGTGAATTTTGAATCATTTTGAATCTTATTTCATGGCACACTTGGGGGTCTTCACGGCACACCAGTGTGCCACTGCATGCCAGTTGGGAACCACTGGCCTAGACCACAACGGGCATGTCAAAGTGGCCACAACAGTTTGGGCTGTCTGGGTGATTGGTAACACACAGCAGAAGTTGTGTTGATTGCATTGCAACTGTAACTCAGTGGGTATCACTTACACATCTAAATCAGGAGGTTATCTCTCCAGAGATTTGTGCACATCTAGCGCAGGCTGATACTCCACTGCAGTACTGAGGGGATGCTACAGTGTTGGAGGGCATGTTGGTCAGATGAGTTGTCTGCCCTCTCTGGTGCATGTAAAAGATCCCATGGCACTATTTTGAGGAAGAGCCGGTGGTTTCTCCCTGGTGTCCTGGCCAATATTCAAGCCTCAATCAACATCACCAAGAAATACAATCATAAAATACTGCAGAAGCCGGAAATCCGAGATAAAAACAGAAAATGCTGCAAACTCTCAGCAGGCCGGGCAGCGTCTGTGGAGAGAGAAACGGCGCTAATGTTTCAGTTTGATGAGCTTTCACCGGGACTGATTACTTCCAGCGTATTCTGTTATTTCACAATAAGCAGATTCTCTGGTGATTATCACAGCGCTGTTTGTGGGATCTTGTGTGCACTGATTGGCTGCTGCCTGCCCTCATTACAACACGGACTACATCTCAAAAGTGGCTACGAACCACTTTGCAACAACATCTGGGGTTGAGAAAGTTGCTATACAAATGCAAGTCTACCTTTGATATTAATTGAATCTTAGAATCCCTACAGTGCAGAAGGAGGCCATTCAGCCCATGAAGTCCGCACAATCCCACCCAGGCCCTACCCCCATTCATTAACCCTTGCCAGTCCCCCTGGCACTAAGGGGCAATTTAGCATGGCCAATCTACCTGACCCGCTCATCTTTGGACTGTGGGAGGAAACCGGAGCACCCGGAGGAAACCCACGCAGACACGGGGAGAATGTGCAAACTCCACACAGACAGTGACCCAAGCTGGGAATCGAACTTGGGGTCCTGGCAGCGTGAGGCAGCAGTGCTAACCACTGTGCCACTGTGCCACCCTTAATCTTCAAGTGAGATTTTGCTTCTGGTCTATTTAGAACTGGGATCTGTTCGAGACAAGGCTAAATGTTTTCAGCTACAGTTTGTTTTATTTTTGTTATAATGCTCTTTGTCTAACTCAGTGACTCCCACACCCCCAACCTCTCTCCAAAGCTCTCCCGCACCCAATTTCACAACACCTGGCCTCAGCACAGGTTACTCCTTATCCTTCACAGTGAAAATATACAATGTGCTGTGTGAGACCAGAGGGATGCTGTGATGTTTCTGCACAGGGAGGCGCTGGCCTAATGGTATTATCGCCAGACTAATAATCCAGAAACTCAGCTAACGTTGTGGTGACCCGGGTTCGAATCCTGCCACGGCAGACGGTGGAATTTGAATTCAATCAAAAGTATTTGGAATTAAGAATCTACTGATGACCATGAAGCCATTGTCAATTGTCAGAAAAACCCATCTGGTTCACGAATGTCCTTTAGGGAAGGAAATCTGCCGTCCTTACCCGGTCTGGCCTACATGTGACTCCAGAGCCACAGCAATGTGGTTGACTCTCAACTGCCCTCGGGCACCTACGGATGGGCAATAAATGCTGGCCAGCCAGCGACGCCCATGTCCCATGAATAAGTTTTTAAAAACATGGTGCTGCTGGGAAGCTAACCCTTGAAAAAGTCCGGGGGAGGCTGGTGTAGGAGAGGCACAGTTACCCCCACACCTTCCCAAAAAAAAAACCAGGATAATGAACTGTTACAGTCAGGAGGGAGTGGCTGCAGTTACCTCAAGGGAGCTGAGCTTGAAGGCCAGTGCATGCATTTTCTGCAAAGCTTAGCAGTCCTCTGTGCTGGAAGTGACAGAGTTTTAATGGTTCAAACTCCACCTTTACCCATCTCCAGACGTGAGGGTAAAGGCTGCCTCGACATCACACACACCGAGTTACCAGTCCTGCTACTGAGTGCTAACATTCACAGAGCTTCAGAGGGGGCCCCTTGCTTTTCCAATTCACTGAGCAAAAAGGACAGGCAACTGAGCTTGCAGCATTAGTGAACAAAACAGCAAGACACCATCACAAACACGGCCGTCTGCTCAGTCAGACATACATCGACAGAGTTGACACAACATCACCTCACTGTACACGCTCACTGACGTATATTAATTCTGTCAGTTTGAGCAACCTCTTTACCCCTTGCTGAAACTTCATTACATAATCTGCCCAAACTTTTCATTTGAAAGCTATGAGGGACGCACACACACACACATATGCACACACACACACACACATGCACAAACACACGCACACAGACACACGCATGCATGCATGCGCGCACACACACGCATGCGCGCGCACACACATGCACCGTGTACACACACACATGCATAAGCACACAGACACGCACGCATGCTCACATGCACACATAACCATGCATGCACACATGCATGCACACATGCATGCACACACATGTGCATGCACACGAACACACATGCATGCATGCATGTGCACACACAAACACAAAAGACATGTGAGGACAGATTCAGACTGCAGCAACAATAACAATACCACCTTCTTTCTGAAGGGTAGTTGGGGATGGCTAATAAATACTGGCCTGGTCAGCGTCGCCCATATCCCATGAAAAAAATTTAAATCTTGCATTTGGATAGCACCTTTGACATAATACAATATGACAAAATGGGGCAGCACGGTGGTACAGTGGTTTGCACTGCTATCTCATAGCGCCAGGGACCCGGGTTCGATTCCCAGCTTGGGTCACTGTTTGTGTGGAGTTTTCACGTTCTCCCCGTGTCTGCGTGGGTTTCCTCCGGGTGCTCCGGTTTCCTCCCACAGTCCGAAAGACGTGCTGGTTAGGGTGCATTGGCTGTGCTAAATTCTCCCTCAGTGTACCCGAACAGGTGCCGGAGTGTGACAAATAGGGAATTTTCATAGTAACTTCATTGCAGTGTTAATGTAAGCCTACTTGTGACACAAATAAATAAACTTTAAACTAAACTTAAATATTTTATTTGTCCATGGGACATGGGCATCGCTGGCTGGCCAGCATTTATTGCCCATCCCTAGTTGCCCTTGTTCAGAGGGCAGTTGAGAGTCAACCACATTGCTGTGGCTTTGGAGTCACATGTAGACCAGACCGATTTAGGACAGCAGATTTCCTTCCCTAAAGGACATTAGTGAATCAGATGGGTTTTTCGGACAATCGACAATGGTTTCATGGTCATCAGTAGATTCTTAATTCCAGATTTTTATTGACTGTGACCAGATCCCCTGTTTAACTGCTGTTCGCTGAGGGATAAATATTGACTAGACCGTCCTCGATGGCTCTTCAAGTGGTGCCACGGGATTTCTTGTGGTATTGAGAGAGCAGAGGGGGGATTTTCCCATCCCGCCAGCCACATGAATTGTCGCGGGTGGGACAGAAAATTTGGCAAAGCATGCAAAGATCCCGTGACCTCGAGAGGGAATTTCCAGCCTTGGGACGAGTGCGGTTGGAAAATCCCACCCAGGTACTTCAGTTAATGATGCAGCCAAGGCTCTGGAGTGGGGCATGAACCTGCCGACTTGGAGATGTGGGCAGCACGGTGGCACGGTGGTTAGCACTGCTGCCTCACAGCGCCAGGGACCCGGGTTCGATTCCCGGCTTGGGCGACTGTGCGGAGTCTGCACGTTCTCCCCGTGTCTGCGTGGGTTTCCTCCGGGTGCTCCTGTTTCCTCCCTCAGTCTGAAAGATGTGCTGGTTAGGTGCATTGACCATGCTAAATTCTCCCTCAGTGTACCCGAACAGGCACTGGAGTGTGGCGACTAGGGGATTTTCACAGTAACTTCATTGCAGTGTTAATGTAAGTCTACTTGTGATACTAATAAATAAACAAACAAACAAATATCAGGTTTTCCTCCATTTCAATGCAGAATGTAGCCCATTTTAAATGGTTTGAAATTGTCACCAAACTGCAGAAGTTCTGTAAAAAGCATTGTTGCTATTCCCAAATATTTTTGACATGGTTAGACTGATTAGGTCATCTAGACGGGTATGCCTAGGAACTAGGTGTTGGCCTCAGTTATTCACACACTGGGCAAGCCCACAGCCACTTGCTGTTTAAAGTCAGAGTTCAGTGAAATGGTGCTAAAATGAGGAAAGATGCAGTGCGGTGAATGAGGGTGAGCATTGCAACGACAGCCCTGGAGCTCACTGCCCATGAGGAAGAGGATGTTTTGGCGGAAGGAGCGATTCATTTAAAAACCAATTCTACCGAACAATTTACACCCATGCATTTCTAACTTCTGAACCTATGCAGATGTCTGGAAGTTTGAAGTCATTTTTCATAATGTACTTTTTATAGCCTTTTATTATAGAACATAGAACATAGAAAGCCACAGCACAAACAGGCCCTTCGGCCCACAAGTTGCGCCGATCACATCCCCACCTCTAGGCCTATCTATAGCCCTCAATCCCATTAAATCCCATGTACTCATCCAGAAGTCTCTTAAAAGACCCCAACGAGTTTGCCTCCACCACCACCGACGTCAGCCGATTCCACTCACCCACCACCCTCTGAGTGAAAAACTTACCCCTGACATCCCCCCTGTACCTACCCCCCAGCACCTTAAACCTGTGTCCCCTCGTAGCAACCATTTCAGCCCTTGGAAATAGCCTCTGAGAGTCCACCCTATCCAGACCCCTCAACATCTTGTAAACCTCTATCAGGTCACCTCTCATCCTTCGTCTCTCCAGGGAGAAGAGACCAAGCTCCCTCAACCTATCCTCATAAGGCATGCCCCCCAATCCAGGCAACATCCTTGTAAATCTCCTCTGCACCCTTTCAATGGCTTCAACATCTTTCCTGTAATGAGGTGACCAGAACTGCGCGCAGTACTCCAAGTGGGGTCTAACCAGGGTCCTATATTGAATAACCATTTCTAATATTTTTATCTACTTCAGAGAGAATCATAGAATCCCTACAGTGCAGAAGGAGGCCATTCGACCCGTCGAGTCTGCACCAACAACAATCCCACCCAGGCCCTATTCCCGTAGACCCTCATATTTACCCTGCTAATCCCCCTGACACTACGGTTAATTTAGCATGGCCAATCAACCTAACCCACACATCTTTGGACTGTGGGGGGAAACTGGAGCACCCGGAGGAAACCCACGCAGACACGGGGAGAATGTGCAAACTCCACAGACAGTGACCTGTGGCTGGAATTGAACCCGGTCCCTGGAGCTGTGAGGCAGCAGCACTAACCACTGTGCCACCGTGCTGCCCCATCATAGAATCCCTACAGTGCAGAAGGAGGCCATTCGGCCCATTGAGTCTGCACAGACCACAATCCCACCGAGGCCCCCATCCCCACAACCCCATGCATTCACCCCAGCCAGTCCCCCCCCCCCCCCCCCCCCGACACCAAGGGGCAATTTAGCATGGCCAATCCACCTAACCCACACATCTTTGGGTGTCGGGGGAAACCGGAGCACCCAGAGGAAACTCACGCAGACACGGGGAGAACGTGCAAACTCCACACAGACAGTGACCCGAGGCTGGGAATCGAATCTTGGTCCCTGGCGTTGTGAGGCAGCAGTGCTAACCACCGTGCGATAATAATAAATAAACTTAAATAAACTTAAAAGATAAGAGCGAGCACGCGTGTGACAGAAAGATAACAAAACAGAATTATGTTATGATTGATTTTAATCATCTTTGGAAAGCTAGCATTTCACATTTCAAACGCAAACCTTTGCCTGTCACAACCTCACCGAACGTGTAGGATTCCTCGATTAACATCAGCCCATTGAGAGGAAGGATTGGTTGTCAGTGAGGGGCACACACTGGGTTTGGACTGGAGGTTAGAGGATGCTTTCTCATGCCAATGTGACACAACCTTCCTAAAGAACAGAGATCAATTCAAGGTCAAACCTGAGGTTCGGAGAAACTTTCAGCTCCCGCAGACAGTTCCGACGAGGGGTTGAGATGTAAATTTCTGCTCCCAGGTCTGACTCTGGAATTCATCAAAAAAAGGTTTTGTTCGGCGGAGAAGAAAGGGATGCCTGTCGGCAGCACGAGTCACTCATTACCCAGCCGCTGTGCCAACTGCTGGCATCAGCTCACAGCAGAGTGATGCCCTTTCCTGTTCCGACGTGGCATTTAACCACTGGCGCCAAACCAGGTTTCTGCTGCCGCTCTTGTCTCTCATCTTTGAGAGGTTCCTTCCTGAACAAGCTCCAAATTCAGGACTCGGATTGGAACCCAGTGGCGGTACGAGACAATATTCATGTGCATCGTAAATAAGGCACAGTGAGAAGTCTCACAACACCCGGTTAAAGTCCAGCAGGTTTATTTGGAAACCACGAGCTTTCGGAGCGCCGCTCCTTCATCAGGGGAGTGGAGAGGTAGGTATCACAAACAGGGCATGTATAGACAAAGACACAATTGCAAGATAATGGTTGGAATGCGAGTCTTTACAGGTAATCAAGTCTTTACAGGTACAGACAGTGCGAGCGGAGAGAGGGATAATGACAGGTTAAAGAGATGTGAATTGTCTCAAGCCAGGACAGTTAGTAGGATGTTGTGAGCCCAGGCCAAATGGTGGGGGTTACACATAGTGTGACTACATGTAACCCCCACCACATGTAGCCTCCACTCGCACTGTCTGTACCTGTAAAGACTTGATTACCTGTAGAGACTCGCATTCCAACCATCATCTTGCAATTGAGTCTTTGTCTATACATGCCGTGTTTGTGAAACCTACCTCTCCACTCATCTGATGAAGGAGCAGCGCTCCGAAAGCTCGTGATACCAAATTAACCTGTTGGACTTTAACCTGGTGTTGTCAGACTTCTTACTGTGCCCACCCCAGTCCAACGCCGGCAACTCCACGTCTTGTAAATAAGGAGCAGCTGCTGACCTGAATTCCTGCAGCACTAAAGAATTCCTCAAGACTCTCCGCTGAGGACAAGCTTTGACTCACTCCCTCGCTAATGTGGAACATTTGTGGAGTCAGGTTATCCAGGATCGATGATGCTGGTGAACCAAGCGGCGCTTACTCAGCAAGAACCGGCTCAGTGACGTCCAGTTTGGGTTCCGCCAGGATCACTCAGCTCCCGACCTCATTACCACCTTCGTTCAAACATGCGGCATGGTGGCAAGTGGGCGGCACGGTGGCACGGTGGTTAGCACTGCTGCCTCCCAGTGCCGGGGACCTGGGGTCGATTCCAGCCTCGGGTCACTGTCTGTGTGGAGTTTGCACATTCTCCCCGTGTCTGCGTGGGTTTCCTCCGGGTGCTCTGATTTCCTCCCACAGTCCAAAGATGTGTTGGTTAGGTTGATTGGCCGTGCTAAATTGCCCCTTAGTGTCAGGGGGACTAGTTAGGGTAAAGATGTAGGGTTACGGGGATAGGGCCTGGGTGGAGTTGTGGTTGGTGCAGACCCGATGGGCCAAATGGCCTTCTTCCACACTGTAGGGCTTCTATGAAAAGAGCTGAACTCCCGGAGTGAGGGGAGAGTGTTGCCCTTGACATCACGGCAGCACAGTGGCACAATGGTTAGCACTGCTGCCTCACAGCGCCAAGGACCAGCGTTCGAGTCCCAGCTCGGGTCACTGTCTGTGTGAAGTTTGCACGTTCTCCCCGTGTCTGCATGGGTTTCCTCCGGGTGCTCCGGTTTCCTCCCACAGTCTGAAAGACGCGCTGGTTAGGTGCACTGGCTATGCTAAATTCTCCGTTGGTATATGCACAGACAGTGACCCAAGCTGGAAATTGAACCCGGGTCCTTGGCGCTCTGTGGCAGCAGTGCTCACCACCGTGCCATCCAATGAGATAGATACGAGAGTTTATAAAGTGGGGGTTTAGGGTGGTGTTGGTGATGAAGCAGAATGGGAAAGCAGAAACTGATAGCCAAGTTCCACACACGAGGACGGCCTCAACCGGGATTTTGGGTTCATGTCACAGTGTGTGTAACCCCACCATTCAGCCTGGGTTTGCAAAATTCTACTAACTGGTCTAGTTTGGACCAGGGAGCGGCGCGGGCTTGGAGGGCCGAAGGGCCTGTTCCTGTGCCGTATTGTTCTTTGTCCTGGCTTAAGACAATTCACATCTCTTTAACCTCTGATTATCCTTCTCTCCACTCGCATTGTCTGCATCTGTAAAGACTTGATTACCTGTAAAGACTCGCATTCCAACCATTCTTCACATTCCAATCTGTAATTATCGTGCAATTGAGTCTGTGTCTATATATGCCGTGTTTGTGAACCTACCTCTCCACTCACCTGATGAAGGGGCAGCGCTCCGAAAGCTCGTGATTCCAAATAAACCTGTTGGACTTTAACCTGGTGTTGTGAGATTTCTTACTGTGCCAAAACTGGGAGAGCTGTCTCTCAGACAGTTAGTAGGACTTTGTAAGCTCAGGCCAAATGATGGGGGGGGGTTACTTGTAGTGTGACTACATGTAACTCCCACCACATGCAGCCTCCACTCACATTGTAACTGTAAAGACTTGATTATCTGAAAAGACTCACATTCCAACCATTATCTTGCAATTGTGCCTTTGTCTATATATGCTCTGCTTGAGAACCCAACTCTCCACTCACCAGACGAAGGAGCAGTGCTCCGAAAGCTCGTGATACCAAATAAACCTGCTGGACTTTAACTTGGTGTTGTGGATCTTCTTACTGTGACCACCCCAGTCCAACGCCGGCATCTCTACATCTTGGTGATGAAGAGACCCAGTATATAGTGACCAGTATAAAAGCATCGGCTGTGTGTCAATTGGTAGCGCCTTTATGTCAGAGGGCCGTGGATTCAAATTCCTCTCCGGGAAAGAGCCACGACCCTCCCAGTCGCTGGGTTTAAATACACCATTGCTAGTAAATAAGAGCAGAGGCCCAGATGATTAATGCACAGTCAATTTATTATTATTAATACATAATATTGTAAACATTGCCCAAACTGAGAGAAATAATAATAAAATACAGAAATTGCGATGATAAAAGGTCACACCTAGAATAGACGACACAACATTGAGACGAGAGAGATGTCAAGTGGGGGGTGGTGGCGGGGCTGGGGGGGGGGTGATTCCTATCTAGTCAATGCCAGTTTGAGGTACAGTTCACATGGAGCGCCATCTTCTCACAAGCGTTTTAGCGTGCAAAAAAAATGTTCTTATTGCTCACAGGATGTGGGCATCACTGGCAAGGGCATTCAAAATTCAATCAAAGCATTTTCCCCAATTTAGCCCATCATCAAAGAGTCTCCATCAGCCTTTTATAACTGGTATAGGTCACAATTTAATAGCTTTTTTGCTGATCCCTGCATCGTGACAAGTGTTCACAACATCAGTTACATTCTTGTAGGATTTGGGTGCTTCTTCCATGACTAGTTTGGGCGAACCAACACAAATAGCAATTCCCTTATCTGCTAGTTTGTCCAACACATCCTGGAAATCTAGGTTACGTCTAGATGTAGACATGGCAGGCGGTTCTAAATGTTTCTGTCTACCCTTGATCAGTGCCAGTAAGTCAGCCACTTGGGAGGCTTGCTGGGCCCTTTTCCAGGGGGCAGTGAAGAGGTCAGCCACAGAAACATGCTGGAAAACCCCAGCAGGTCTGACAGCATCTGAGGAGAGAGAATAGAGCCAGAAACGTTGGCACGACTCCCTCTCTCTCTCCACAGGTGCTGTCAGATCTGCTGAAATTTTCCAGCATTTTTCTGTTTTTATTTCAGATTCCAGCATCCGCAGTAATTTGCGTTTATCGAGGAAGTCAGCCACATCGCTGTGGATCGAGATTCCACACTGTGGCACAGGGACTGGATAAGGATGGCGGATTTCCTTCCCAGGAGGACGTTTGCAGACCCAGGTGGGGATTTTATGATAACCCAATAGCCACGTGGCCACTCTTACCGGCACCAACTCTTTATTCATTGAATTCGGCAAATGTAAATGTGTATTGACTCAGCAGTGAGTGCTGGGTGCGCTAAGCAGATCAGGCAGTGTTCCAGTGCTGCGTTTGCCCTCATCAACCAGTACTGGAAATGGTCCACCCGCACCCCCGCCTCCCCTTTCAAATCGTACCACTTTGGGGCTTATTTGGAACCAGCCCCTCAGAAGGGGGGGGGGGGGGGTGACATGAAGGAGTGCTGCTTTGCATTGTGGGTAATGGACACCATTGGCGGAGGGACCACTTATGGATTCCAAGGAATTACCATCCTACGGAATTGCGAAACTTCTGCTACACACGTCCAAACAGCCAGAAGGCTAGAATATTCCCCTTCCTGTTACTGACAGGGTACACAGTTTGGGTTGACAGCAAATATTAGAGTTGGTGGAGGGGGGGGGGGGGGGGGGGCGGTGGGGGAAGGAGTCCAGGCTTTGGGGCCTACTTAATTAATCACCTTCCATTCACAGGCGGATTACAAAATAACTCCTTCAACTCATCACAAAATAATTCACATTCACAGATTTTTTTTTATTTGTGGGATATGGGCATCGCTGGCTGGATTTGTTGCCTATCCCTAATTGCCCTCAAACTGAGCGCCTCACTCGGCCACTTCAGAGGGCAATTAAGAGTCAACCTCATTGCCGTGGCTCTGGAGTCATGAGTAGGCCAGATCAGGTAAGGACGGCAGCCATTGTTGGACACATCCAGCTCTTCCAAATGGACAAGTTGATCAATGTTCTCTGGAATCCGTTCTAGTTCATGATGTTGAAGATGCAGACTTTTCAAGCTCTTTAAATGCCAGAGCTCATCCGGCAACTCTTTTAAATTTATTGTGGCTGATATTAAGCTTCTGAAGATTCAGCAGCTGCCCAATTGGCACAAGGAAGAGAACTCAGGACATTAGTGAAGCAGATGGGTTTTTCCGACAATCAACAATGGTTTCATGGTCACCAGTAGACTTCCAATTCCAGATTTTTATTAAAATCAAATTTCACCATCCGCCGTGGTGGGATTTGAACCTGGGTCCCCAGAGCATTGCCCTGGGACTTTAAATGGGTAGCACAGTGACACAGTGCCATGCCACTGCCTCCCCTTCAGACTATGAGACAGACAAATTGACAGTCCCAATTTAACAACAGTAGAATTATTTAAAGAGTTGGACTTGGCAGAGTAAGAATAATAAAGGACAAGTGGGCGTGGCACCTTCACAGGATGGCAAGAGCCTCTAGGTTATGGAGGAGGAACACAGGCCAGGATTTCTCCATCCCGCCCACTGCCGGGGTCTTCCAGCCCTGCCAAATGCTCATGGACTTTTGACTGGCCAGCCACATCCCCTGCCATGGCAGGGCTGGACAATGCCGACCATAGGAGGCCATTGTACCCCTCTGGTCTCCCACCGTTCAGTGATACCATGGCTGATCTGCATCCTAACTCCGCCTTAATCACCTTGGCTTCCTGCCGTTTGGGATACACAAGGCCTCTACAATGATTACCCATGATTCACGGTGACTGTTCTCATGGTCATGTGATTCTCCCCCCCCCCCCCCCCCCCACCCCCACCCCCACCCTCAGCATTGGAAGAGTCCATTTTATTCAGACAGTATTCCATTCGTGGTCTGTAGGCACTTGAAACAGTTAGTTAATTTATCTTCTAAACCCCTTCTCATGGTAATAAAATGGACATTAATAAGACGACAGTCACTTTGGCACAAATAAAAGAAGAACATTTAGACAGGCATCACAAGTGATTGGCACGTAATACATCGTCAAGGCTACCAGACACCCGGTTACAGCAAATAATTTAACTCTGTGTTACCCGACGTGATTGGTTAATGGACAGTGTTTGGCAACGCAGGATCGCCCCTCACGATTGGCCCATTCGAAACGCGCAGAATGCCCCTCTTCCTGTCGAGATCCAGTTATCCTCGGCCTGGTCACCCGTTACCCGCCCTCCCCCTCCCATCCCTCTGGTCGCCATGCCAACAGTGTCCCACAAGCGGCGCCTCCCCCTCCCCCCTCATCCCACATCGCCCCTGCTCCGCCAAAGACTTCAGTCTGTCTTCCAAATCTTGTTCAGCACCTTCACCACTTCTTCATAGATGATGAAAACTATGGCAACATCGAGGCAAACTCGGCCGAGGCGTGGAACAGTCCCTTTGTAAAACCTTCCGGGAGAGACAAGAGATATTTAATTAGGGTTCCCAACTCACTACTTTTCCCCTGGAATCTCCAGGATTTAAGGACTAATGGAAAAGCAGCCAGCATGATCAAGGACCCCACGCACCCCGGACATACCCTCTTCCACCTTCTTCCGTCGGGAAAAAGATACAAAAGTCTGAGGTCACGTACCAACCGACTCGAGAACAGCTTCTTCCCTGCTGCTGCCGTCAGGCTTTTGAATGGACCTATCTCGCACTAAGTTGATCTTTCTCTACACCCTAGCTATGACTGTAACACTACATTCTGCACCCTCTCCTTTCCTTCTCTATGAATGGTATGCTTTGTCTGTATAGCGCACCAGAAACAATACTTCTCACTGTATACTAATACATTTGACAATAAAAAATCAAATCAAATAACCAACAGGACAATTAGCGAGCAATGAACCTGGGGAAAAAAGTCTTGAAGATAGTAAAGAAAAGGATTTTTTTTTTTCCAATGCTTTCATCCATTATCTCTTTTTTTCTCTCTCCATGTAGTGTCCCTAATTATCCAACAGTTGCCCATCGAGGTTCTCCGCTGATCTCTAACTCGAGCCACCTTGCTGTCACAATGGGACAGCAGATGCAGGCCTGAGGAATGGCCTCTGTTGGTGCAGCGAGTGAGCCTGATAACTCTTTCCACTCACTGAGCTAACCAGCCCTAACTCGGCTAATCAATTTGAAAAGTATTGGGGCGGCAGAGTGGTTAGCACGGCTGCCTCACAGTGCCAGGGACTCGGGTTCAATTCTGGCCTTGGGTCACTGTCTGTGTGGAATCTGCATGTTCTCCCCGTGTCTGCATGGGTTTCCTTCGGGTCTCCGATTTCCTCCCACAGTCCAAAATGTGCAAGTTAGGTGGATTGGCCATGCTAAATTGCCCCTTAATGTCCCAAGATGTGTAGGTTAGGGGGGTTAAATGGGTAAATACGTGGGGTTACGAGGATAGGGCCTGAGTAAGATGCTCTGTCAGAGGGCCAGGGCAGACCCAAAAGGCTGAATGGCCTCCTTCTGCACTGTAGGGATTCTGTGATTCTACGAAGTTAAGTTGTTGCAGCAAGTCTGCACTCAGCACTTGAGCTAACGACTTGTTCCATGTGTTGAAAACTCCCTTTCTTCATTATTTCTCTATTATCTATTGTCACAAGTCGGCTTACATTAGCACTGCAATGAAGTTACTGTGAAAATCCCCTAGTCGCCACACTCCAGTCCAAAGATGTGTGGGTTCGGTGGATTGGCCGTGCCAAATTGCTCCTTAGTGTTAGGGGGATTAGCAGGGTAAGTAAGTGGGTTGTTGACGGTGCAGGCTCGATGGGCCGAATGTCCTCCTGCCGATCCTATTTTCTATGTCCAAAATCATGAGAGTTCTGGATGGGGTAGACAAGGAGAAACTGTTGCCATTGGGGGAAGAATCGAGAAGCAGAGGATTAGGGGAACGGATAATAGAAGCAATGCAGGCGCTGCCCACTCGGTCGCGGGTCTGCCTTCTGTCGCCGTCAATTTATAGTCAGCCTTGACACATGCACGCACTCCTGGCGGGCATGTCTGCTGCTTATTAAAGGGCGATTGGATTGTCTACTTTTTAATGTCCCAGATTAAAAGGTGCTGACTTCTCCCTCCCAAATAATCCTCCGCCCAGGCTATCACCGCCACTCCCCTGTCTCCCATCTCCCGGTGCGGGGATTTAGTACAACCGAGACTCTCGGCCTTCCCCAGCCACTGCTCCATATATCTTGTGGGATTATCCCAGCCTTGCCTGTGGGGACATGAACCCTCAACCACAACATCTGGGACACAGCTGGCCAAAAACATCTGGAAGGGACATTTTAAAAAGACAATTCTAATTGGGGAGGCCAATTTTTATCAATCGGTTGTATTGATACTAAACATTGCTGTCCAAATAACACTGAATGCTGTTCACCAATCGACCCAGTGCAGGCTGACCACATTACCTCCCAACTAAACAACTCCTCGATTTTTAAATTCTCATTCTTGTTTTCGAATCACTCGATTGCTGCATCGTAGAAAGCATTCTTTCTGGTTGTATCACAGCTTGGTATGGCTCCTGCTCTGCCCAAGACCGCAAGAAACTACAAAAATGGTCGTGAACGTAGTCCAATCCATCACGCAAACCAGCCTCCCATCCATTGACTACACTTCCCTCCGCAAAGCAGCCAGCATAATTAAGGACCCCACGCACCCCGGACATTCTCTCTTCCACCTTCTTCCATCGGGAAAAAGATACAAAAGTCTGAGGTCACGTACCAACCGACTCAAGAACAGCTTCTTCCCTGCTGCTGTCAGACTTTTGAATGGACTTACCTTGCATTAAGCTGATCTTTCTCTACACCCTAGCTATGACTGTAACACTACATTCTGCACTCTCTCCTTTCCTTCTCTATGAATGGTATGCTTTGTCTGCACAGTGCGCAGGAAACAATACTTTTCACTGTATGTTAATACGTGACAATAATAGATCAAATCCCTCCCTATCTCTGTAATCGCCTCCAGCACCTCAACTCTCTCAATCTCGCATCACCCGTTTTTTTTTTAAAGCTTAAAGTTTATTTATTCGTCACAAGTAGGCTTATATCAACACTGCAATGAAGTTTCTGTGAAAATGTCCTAGTCGCCACACTCCAGCGCCTGTTCGGTTACACTGAGGGAGAATTTAGCATGGCCAAGCCACCTAACAAGCACGTCTTTCGGACTGTGGGAAGAAACTGTAGCTCCCGGAGGAACCCCACGCAGACACGGGGAGAAGGTTCCGACTCCGCACAGACAGTGACCCAAGCCGGGAATTGAACCGGGCTCCCTGGCACTGTGAGGCAGCAGTGCGAAACACTCTGCCACCGTGCCGCCCTGTTCTGGTGTCTGGTATGTCCCCAATTCTAACCACTCCACCATTGAGGCCCTGCCTTCAGCTGCCAAAGCCACGAGCTCTGAAATTGCCTCCCGTAACCTCTCGGCCTCTCCCTCACCCGTCAAGAGACTCATTTGCCAGAATTTTACCAGCACACTCGCCCCACCCTGGCTCGCTGAACATCATTGTCCATTGGCCTTGGGTGGGGTCTTATGAGCTTCGGGTGGATGAGGTGATAACATTCTGACAATTAAAACCAACTCTTTGAGCAGACTTTGGGTCACCTGTGCTAGTATCTCCACCGTATGTGGTTCAGCATCAATATTGACTGGATTAGCGCGCCACCCGGGAATGTTTTACCCATAGAATCCTTACAGTGTAGGCCATTCGGCCCATCGGGTCTGTAACGACTCTCCAAAAAAGAGTATCCCCCGCTCCCACTCCACTCCCACCGAGACAAGTATGATGCACCACAGCTGTCACCGTATAAAAAAATTTAATCATTTTACTTACGCCAAGGGGCCTTCATACTTCATTATCTTGAAAGCACAGTCCCAGGTACTCCTGTATTTGTGAGCCTCCAAACCCTAAAAACAATGGAGACAAGAGGTGTATAGGACAAACCTCACTCAGGGCACGTTAAACATTCATGGATATGACTGTGTGTCGAGGTGTTTGCTCAAGTTCCCAGTCTGAAGGCAATGGGCTCCACGGTTAGTGTGGCCTCTGTGACAATACAGTGCCATTAAGAACTGTATTTTATATCATGTTTCTGGTGAAGGTGGTGTTTAGAAGCCAGTTCTGTTTAACAATGCCAAAATTATCTACAACTGGCTGCTCACAAGCTGAGCATGCAGAAGGTTAGCTACTCCTAATGGGCGGCACGGTGGCACAGTGGTTAACACTGCTGCCTCTCAGCGCCAGAGACCCAGGTTCGTTTCCCGGCTTGGGTCACTGTCTGTGCGGAGTTTGCACATTCTCCCCGTGTCTGCGTGGGTTTCCTCCCACAGTCCAAACCTGTGGGGGTTAGGTGGATTGGGCATGCTAAATTGCCCCTTAGAGTCAGGGGGACTAGCTAGGGTAAATGCATAGCGTTATAGGGATAGGATTGTGGTTGGTGCAGACTCGATGGGCCGAATGGCCTCCTTCTGCACTGTATGATTCTATTCTATTATTGAAGTGTTTGTTTTAATCTTGGCTAATGCAGTTTTGTTAAGGTTCTCCCCTGGGTTTTTCAGAGTAGGGTTTGATTAGGTTGATCAGCAAGAGGACAAGCGTGTGTGCGCGGGGGGAGCTAGGCTTACAGAGACAGAAAAAGCAGGCAGTTGCAGTTTGAATTTGAAAAGACCAGTCGCTCCTTTTCTCTCACTCTCTTCCTGGAAATTGAAGTCTGGAACCTACTAGAAAATAGGTATTTTTCTCCAGAGGTCTGCAAAATGCAAGATGTGTTTCTCTGTCTCTCTCTGGAGTTCTGCTGTTTGAAGACAGGTCTATCGCTGGAGACTGCTCTCTAAGAGTCAGAAGATGGGTGTCTCTCTGTCCAGAGGGGTTAAAAGGCTGCAGGACTGGGGAACTCACGTAAACCTGTGTCATCTCACTACCTGATGCTAAAGAGAGATTTACATCTATGGGGATATTGCTTAAATTGGAACTAATAGAAATAGCTAGCAGTTAAGAATGATATTTTGTCATGTTTAAGTATTTCAACTGGTAAAAGTTATGCTAATTATTTTTGTTGTATTTTAACTTGTGCTGTTAAATAAAGTCTGTTTGAATAAAAGCTTCCCAGTGGGTCAATCGAATCTGGAGCAATACACCTTATGCTTACTCTAATGCCAAAATCAAAAATAGTTGGGATCTAGGCTAACTTCATAATGTACCTTGGAGTTTCTGATCTGGTCCCTAACGCCTCCCACAGCCTCAGCAGTAAACGCAGCTTCTCTGCATCAATTCCCACCTCAATCTTTGGCCACAAAAGCTCCTTGCAATCGGTGTGATATGGGAGAAGAATGTTGGATCTTTCACAGCAGAACCTTCCTCTCCTCTCCCTCTCTCTCTCCCTCCCTTCCACCCACATTATCTTCAGCAGTTAATCCAAGCCCATTCAGGAGTGGCCAGGCCCTGCCTCTCTCAGGGGGCCGGGCCCTGCCTCAAGAAACTAGGCCCTGCCTCTTTCCCAGCCCTTACCCATGGTTACTGAGACCCAGCAGCACAGCTTAGACCAGGGAGTGAGCCAGTGATGTGTGGATGACTCGCTGACATTGGCAGTGAATTAACCCTCTGAACCTTCCAATCATACAGCATAGAAGGAGGCCATTCAGCACACTGTATCTCTGATGGCCCCCTGAAAGAGTTTCCAATTAATCCCACTCCCCCCTGTTCTTCCCCATCATCAAAGTGTTCTTTCCAAACATTTATTCAATTCCCTTTTTGAACATTCCGATTGAATCTATTTCCATTGACCTTTCAGGAAGCGCCTTCCCGATCACAACAACTTATAGAATAGAATCCCGACAGTGCGGAAAGAGGCCATTCAGCCCATCGAGCCTGCACTGACCACAATCCCACCCAGGCCCTATTCCCGTAACATCACGTATTTACCCTGCTAATCCCCCTGATACTAAGGGACAATTTACCACGGCCAATCCACTTGACCCGCACATCTTTGGACTGTGGGAGGAAACCGGAGCGCCCGGAGGAAACCCACGCAGACACGGGGAGAATGTGCAAACTCCACACAGACAGTGACCCAAGCCGGGAATCGAACCTGGGTCCCTGGCGCTGCGAGGCAGCAGTGCTAACCACTGTGCCACCCACTCGCTGTGTCAAATAATTCTCTTCATCGCCCCACTGTTTTTGCACCAATTTCTTTTCAGTCCAGGTCTCTCCGGTTACTGACCCTACTGGAAACTGTCTGTCCATATTTACTTTATTAAAACCCCTCCAGATTTTAAACACCTCGATTAAATCTCCTCTTAAGCATCCTTGTGCTGAGGAGAAGCACCCCAGTCTCTCCCCTGTACAATTGTTCACCCATTCTGTCCTGCTCTCTGTTAATTGTTAAGACGCTTTAGTAACTGAGTGAACGTTCCCAGCCCCCGCTCTCCCCCCAGCCCCCCGCTCTCCCCCCAGCCCCCCGCTCTCCCCCCAGCCCCCCGCTCTCCCCCCAGCCCCCCCGCTCTCCCCCCAGCCCCCCGCTCTCCCCCCAGCCCTTTCCGGCTCTCAGAAGGATTTTCACCGCGTGCCGGGTGGTCTTGGACCCTCGTACCTGCAGTCTGGTTTTCACCACATCGAGCGGGGTATTGCCAAACACGCTGGCGGCACCCGCGATGGCGCCAAACAAGCCGGTCACTAGAGGGTTAATCTCCTTGGCAGCGTTGTCCCCTGATTGGGCAAAGAGAGAGAGACGTCACGGTGACCCGGCAGTGATTACACACGATCGCACAGTACAGCACGAGGCCATTCGCCCATCGGGCGGGATTTCACAGCCTCGCCCGGGCGGGCGAGGCCGGAACTTCCCGCCCGGGGTCAGTGGAGATTTCCGTTGCCGGACCCTCGCCCGCTCCCATTCCGTGGCGGGCAAGGCGGTGGAGTCCCGGCCATCGTGTCTGCGCTGCTTCTTTGAAAGAACGATCCAATTAGTCCCACTCTCCATCATCCTGAAAACATTTGTCTTTTCAAGGATTTAACCGATTCCCGTCGGAACGTTCGCATTCCTGATCGTAGGAAAAGTCACTGAGCAAAACCCATTCCCCTCCTTCCCTCTCCAATTCTTCTGCAAATTGTTTTAAATCCAGGATCACTGGTTAATCATTTTATCCTTACTAATCACAGATACCGTGTGATTTTAAATACACCTCTCAAATCACAGAATCGAATAACTTTACGACAAAATAAAGGCCACACAGCCCACCGTGTCCGCACCGACTCTGATAGGGCATCTTACCCAGGCCCGATCCCTGTAACCCCACATATTTACCTGGCTACACACCTTTGGACACTACAGTGTAATTTACCCTGGCCAATGCACCTAACCCGCAAACCTTTGGAGTGTGGGAGGAAACCCACGCAGACACGAGGAGAATGTGCAGACTGCACACAGACAGTGACCCAAGCCGGGAATTGAACCCGGGTCCCTGGCGCTGTGAGGCAGCAGTGCTGACCACTGTGCCACCGTGCTGCCCTTTATCTCTTTATGTTTTTGAAGCCTAACCTGTGATTTGTAAGGGTTTAGCTCGAGTTCCTGCCTAACGCCAAGTGTTTTCTTAACTGCCCGATCGACTCACCGAAGCAACATTATATCCCTGCCTGTCGAGGGTAAAGTCCCTGTGACACGGAGCAGAGCACGGCACAGGCAGTATTGATGGAGCAATATCTCCCCCTGATGGTAGACACGGGACACTGCCATTGCCACTGGCCTTAAAACCGGCGGTGTTCCCTGTGAATACCCCACGGGAGTCACAGGGTGTTGTTACTGAGTTCCAGGTGGTTCT